>NW_007729313.1:206952-219019 GCF_000696425.1 Galeopterus variegatus
CGCGACACTGAGGGTTGCGATCCGTTGCCAGTCACGAAAAAAGACAAAAAAAAAAAAAAATGTTTTTTTCTTTGAGCATTTAAATGTAAGATTTACTAGAGGGAAATCTTCACTCCTGGGGTATATTGATATGCTAAAAATAATCATGCTGTTATTCATTGAATTGTTGCTCTCTATATCTGTGCTTTCCCCACATTGTAGATTGTGGGGCTTGCTAGACACCCTTCAAATCTGTCAATTATTTTTGTTCTTTAACACTTTCCTGGTGTATTTC
The DNA here is from genome assembly GCF_000696425.1 of Galeopterus variegatus. Lineage (NCBI taxonomy): Eukaryota > Metazoa > Chordata > Mammalia > Dermoptera > Cynocephalidae > Galeopterus > Galeopterus variegatus. Next base: position 207,227 of record NW_007729313.1, read on the forward strand.
ACACTGTCTATTTAAAAGTCACAGTGATTTTGCAATTTCAGGGAGATGGCAGGCAAGGGAAAGCCAGTAAGGAGGGAAATGTGGTTTGAAAATAATAACTAGAACAATTAAATTCTTAGAAGTCATAATACAGATCAGAAAGATGTCAGAACTGCTAGTTCAGTAGATGGTCTAGAATCTAGAGTAGCAAAGAATTTGGCAAGAAATCAAGACTAAATCTTTTGCCAACTTCTTTGTTTTTGCATTTTAACTTTTAAAAATAGCCCCCAAATATTAGTTTATTTTTGGTGTTCAAAATAAAAGGAGTACAATTGTTATTTGAGAAATCACTTTTAAATACATCTTAGTATTGACTTTAACATCAGAAACCAAATGATTGATTAAATGTGATGAAAGGGGTTTTGATTCTTTGATCTGAAAACATGCAGGTATTACCATCCTAGGTGCCCCTGTAGAGTAGGCTGAAGACTCTTTTGACAGTATGGAAAGCAGGTTAGTCATTAGTGAGACGATAACACAGGGTTAAGAAAACAAGTTCTTGAGCCACCCTGGGTTTGAATCCTGGCTCTACCCTGACTTGCTTTGCGACCATGGGTAGATTATTTAACATCTCTGTGCCTTGAGCATTTTCATCTGTAAAATGGTGTTAATAATAACACCTCCCTCCTGGAGTTATTGAGAAGACTGTATGGATCTTGAGCCACCCTGGGTTTGAATCCTGGCTCTACCCTGACTTGCTTTGCGACCATGGGTAGATTATTTAACATCTCTGTGCCTTGAGCATTTTCGTCTGTAAAATGGTGTTAATAATAACACCTCCCTCCTGGAGTTATTGAGAAGACTGTATGGATTAATATATTTATAGCCCTTTATGGTAGTATATAAAATTGTTCAAATAAATACTTGCTCTTTTCATCTCCTAAAAGGCTTCCTCTTTTTTAAATGAACAACTGTATAAAGTGATGAGTTTTCTTAATTGAAAGAAACAATTAAAGTTAAAAAATCACTATGATACAAACAATTTTGGATTTTTAGAGAATAGTTCATGGCCTTTTCTATGATGATGGTATCTTAGTTTTATAATGGCTTTTTCTTCTGCAAAGATATAGGAGAAAAACTTGATTCTTTTGAGTTTTAAGAGAAAGTTTGGATTATTCAGAAGTGTCAACTGAGATTAGAAATAAGGATCTTGGGCCGAGCCCGTGGCACACTAGGGAGAGTGCGGCGCTGGGAGCACAGCAGCGCTCCCACCACGGGTTCGGATCCTATATAGGAATGGCCGGTGCGCTCAATGGCTGAGCGCGGTGCAGCCGGTCACAACAAAGGACAAAAAAAAAAAAGAAATAAGGATCTTAACTGTTTTAACAACCCCAACCAGTCAGTGGATTAAAAATTTTTAAAAATCTGTGTGTAATAAATTTCTATCAGGGAAAAGTTTAGTGCACATTAACTGTCTCATCTCTCTTCAGTGTTGCATAAGCAATGATTATGTCATGTGGCTCTAACAGGTGTTGATACTGGACCTTCCTTTTCAGGGTTCGGAGTCTTAAAATGTTTTTTGCTCCCATTTTAAGGAAATGGTAGAAATGACACGTGGAAATGTCTAGGAGAATGCCATGTTATCATGTTGCCAAGATTCATGAGAGACGGTTCCCTAACCTGTTGTAACTTTTTAAGGCTAACTTTACTCTTCACATCAAAGGTCTCATTTTAATTCAGAGTCTCATAGGAAGTCAAAACAAAATACAGTGGGATGCACAATAAATGTCGTGGATTGATGGTAAAAAGCTGTTACCATTTCCCACCATGAAAAAATCAGTTAATACAGCAATGCCTGGTGTTTGGAAACCTTTCTACTTATATAATCACAGCAGCACTTTGTGAAAACATGAGGAGGGGTTGGTCCTGATTGACATAAATCCCACGAGGGAAATCCAGGTAGTTGTTTGCAGTGAGGTGGTATTAGCACAGCAGTGGGGAGGCCCATGTGAATGTCAAATGGAATATTTATCCGAGATGTTCTTGTGAGCTCACTTATTACTGTGTTCCAAGAAAGCCATGGAGGATAATGAACTCTCAGAAATGAAATTAGTTGTATACTGTCTTGCTATTTTCTATTGAATTTTTTATTTCTGTTTAAGGGCCATCTTATCAGAGTTTTGATCTTTACTGGCTCCTTGATGCATGCTGGCCTGAGTCTCCCTGACCGGTTTCTGCATTTCTTCATGCTGGCTTGATGTTCAGAGAGTAGTGAATTCTGGGAGCCTGAATGTCACTCAGTTCAGACCTTGACTTTTATATAGGTATTTGCTGAAGTACTTCCCAGGCACTTGGTCTTCTCAGATTTAACGTTCACTATTCTGTGCACACTCCAGCCAGGCTGAGAGGTGTTAAGTATCGAGAAACTGAGGTTCTACGTGTTGGTTTGCATAGCTGTAGTTTGTTCTCTTTTATTTCTGTTTTGTATTCTAATGTATGAACGTTCCACAATTATGCATTCTGCTGTTAATTAGATATTTTGGTTAGCTTATTGTCTGTTATGAACAGTGCTGCTAAGGCCATTCTTGTGCTTATTTCCTTAGAGAAAAGTGTGCAGATGTGTACCAGGATGCAAATAATTGTAAATTCGACTATTATGATCACCACTTAGGTCAAGAAATAGGCTATTGCCTCTCCCTAGAAGACTTATATCTTTATAGATCTTCAGTCACAGTTCCCTCCTTTTCCCCACCCAATTGTAATCATTATCCCAACACTCCTTGTGTTTTTTTTATAGTTTTATCATAAAAGGATGCATATTTTGATTGGGATTGCATTAGCTCTATAAATCAATGAGGGAAAAACTCTCTATTTTGCCTTAGCTCTTGTTTTAGCCCCTGACTCCACCATCTGCTTCAGGCTTCTCCCAGATCTCTGATGCATCTTGCTTGCATTGCAGAGACTGGTACCTTCCTCGGATACATGCTTCTAACATTGCAGAAATTAACTTTCTGAAACATTTCTTGGCTTGAAAGCTTTTTATGGCTACATTGCCTACAGTTATGCTTCCTTAATATAGCTTTCATGCCTTAGTTTAGGTACTAAGTGTTCTAGTTATCTATTGCTGTGTAACAAAACACCCCAAACTTAATGGCCCACAGCAAGAACAATCCTAAGTCACAGTGAAATCTGGTGGTTGCTGCTGGCTGTCTGCTGGGAAACCATGTGGCCTGGACTTCCTCATAGCAAGGCAGCTGGGTTCCAGGGGTGAGCTTGCTGAGAGCTTTTACATAAAAGCTGTGTTACTGCCTTTTCTATCCTAAACTTGAAAATCATGTAATATCATTGAAGGACATCCATGTTGTTTTCAGTTTCTGGTGATTATGAATTCAACTGTTATAAATAGTAACTATAGTTTTTGTGATAAATTTTTATGTCTCTTGGGTGAATTTTTATTTCTCTTGGGTAAATACCTGGAGTGGGATTATGGGTTATATGGTAAATGTACGCTAAACTTAATAAGACACCATCACACTGTTTTCCACATTTCCATTTTGCAGTCTCATCAGCAACAGTTGAGAGTTCCAGTTGCTCTGCATCCTTGTGAGCACTTGGTATTGTCAGGGTTTTTTTTGTTTGTTTTTGTTTTAATTTTAGCCTTTCAATAGGTGTGTAGTTGTATCTCATGTTGATTTTAAACTGCGTTTCCATAATGGCGAATAATTTTGAGCATCTTTTCATGTGCTCATTTGCTATGCATATATCTTCTTTGGTGATGTGTCTGTTTAGATCTTTTGCCTGTTTTTAAAAATTGGGGTGATTGTTTCTTATTGTTAAATTTTAAGAGTTCTTTGTATATTCTGGATACAAGTCCTTTGTCAGATATGATTTATAAATATTTTCTTCCACCATGTGGCTTGTCTTTTCCTTGTCTTAACAGCATCTTTTGGAGAGAAAAAGTTTCTGATTCTGATAAAGTTCAATTTGTCAATTTTTTTTCTTTTATCAATCACAATGGTGTCAAACCTAAAATCTCTTAGACTAAGCTATTCCTTGCTGTGTTGCTCCTTTCTTCTGCCTAAAATGTGTCTCAGCCCATCCCTCATCTCTGAGGGCTCAGTAATTTCCTGCAAGAAGCCTTCCTCAACCTGCTTGTCTTGATTAGCTTTCCTTTTATATGCACTCATAGTATCTTGTATTCCCCCTACCCCATAGGGTTTTTTCACTCTATTATAGTTGCTTTTCCTTCCTGAGTCTCCTGCTAGGCTGTGCCAGGCTGTCAGCGTCCCAGGGCAGGGAACATGTTCATTGCTGCATCAAGCGCAGTGATTCATGCACAGTGGCTGGCACTTGTTGAATATATGAATGGATGCAGTTGCTGAGCACGTTCAGCTTTCTTGTGCCTTTGTGCATGCTGTTCCTAATTAAGTGAAATACTCTGTTCCTGTTTCCTTGCCTGCTTGGCCTTTCCTTTCTTTCAAGCCCTGTGAACCCTTTGCCATCTACTTCACGCTAACTTACTTGCTGTTCTACTGTGTGCTTAGGGCACTTCTAACCCTCCCCCCCATTCAGTATGTCTCCCATTGTGCTACAGATGGTTGAATATAGGGGGTCTTTTTTTTTTAAACCACTGGAGTGTGGTGGAAGAACAAGAGCTACTCCTTTTACTCATCTCTTAACCCTCAAAGCCTAATAACCCTGCCTAGTACTTAGTAAGTACTAAATAAGTATTTACGGAATGAGTGAAGATATGTGATTGTCTCTTAATTTTTTTAACACTAAAAAGCCTAGGTATTAACATAACTTAGAGAAACATGATAGTTAAACCATCTCAACATACTTAAATCTCTGTCATCTTCATGGACAATTTTTTCTAGAGCAAAAATTTATTTACATCATCCATAGGACATTTAATTTTATAACTCTTGTAGATTATGAATACGAATCATCATAGAAAATTTCAAAAATATACTATAAGAATTTTGTTAGAAAAAAATATTACCTTTAATGCTAACACCTAGGCAAGGTATCTTTATAACATTTTGCTATATTTTCTTCTCTTTTTAAAAAGATCACAGCATCTATATTTGTGAGTGTTTATATCTATCATTTTCTATGTAGTTTTTATTAATTACAGTCATTGACTATATCACACAAATGTACGTTCAGAATGCTGTATATTTTTAAAATTTAATATCATATCATAAGCATTTTGGGCATCATTATTAGATTTGACTTTGTACCAGAATATTTTTTTCAGTGTTGTAGATATGATGCTGTCTTACCCACTGCATTCATGTAAAACCTGGTTCTATTAATGATGTGCCCTTCAATTCATGAAATGAATTCGTCTATGACAAAAGCCAGTTGTACTTCAAATCAGATCAAGTGACAGAATTGAATACACAATAAAAAGGTTCTAAGTGTGGTTACTCCTTGACATTAAATCCACAAAAGGAGATGAGATGAGAATGCTTTGCCGTAGTTCTGAGTTGAGGGGTATACGAGAGGACTCTCAAGCCACGTGGGCTTTGGGGGACCTCAAAAATTAGGTAGAATTCACCCTCCAAGAAGCTACCACCGTTTTTAGGCAGTAGGGAGAGATTCAGGGACTTGTTTTGAGCACAGAGCACTTGACTGGTGGAAGGGTAGGCAAACAGTGAAGACTATAGAAAAACTATGGAAAGATTTGTTGTTCTGCTACTTTAATCTAATTTTTAAAAATCTTAAACTTAAGCAACATTAATGAAGAGACTTGTCCATAGAAAACGTGGTATATGGAAACACATAACTGAGCCTACTCATTCCTTTGCGTTGTTTTTCTCTCTGCCCGTGGGCACCGATTTCATCCTTTTAAAGCATATCTGATGACTACACACGTGGAGCTTCAGAGCGGAGCTTCCGACCATAGTTCTGTCCCTTTGGCCTACTTTGACTTTATTTCTTTGAACATCTGCTCCTTCATCTGCAAGATGTAAACACTAATACCTCTTAGGGTTGTTTGGAGATTTGAATGAGATGGTCCATGTAGAGTGCCAAACACAGGGCCTGGTACCCAGAAGCTTTCAGATAATATTGATTCTCAGCTCCCTTTCCACCTTCTGCCTTTCTTTTCTATTTCAGTAAAAAGTTGAGTATCTGCTACTTGTCATACACGGAGGATAAAACTGATAGGGCTGTTTTGTTTCAGCCACAAAACTGAAATAGACAGAAACTTGGTTTTTGAAGAGCTTATTATCGGGGGTGGTAGGGGACAGATACTTAAAGCGACAAACTATAAGATAGAATAAAATAAATGCTAAATAGAGATGCAAACAATGTGCTGGGGGTGTGATGGAGTGATGAGAGGGGGACTTATAGAGGAAATAGGTATGATATAGGCATTGAAGGACACATAGATTTTCATAACACAGCAGTGGAAGATAATTCCGAATGTGAAATTGCGTATTATGTTAGGTGAGTAGCAAGTTGTTAGCTTTTTGTATTGAGCATGAGATAGGGACATGTTGTGGGAACTCAGGCAGGAAAGTTAGAGTGGAGGCAGATCTCTCATGAAAATAGCTTCACTCCTTGATGGAAGAGCTGATAAGAAGCATAAGGCAAAAACGCACCTGGGGTAGGTCATGGATGTAATCACTACTAAGAACTGTAAAAACTACCAAATGGTTGCAAAATGCTTTCTAAGCATTGGGAATCCATCTGGTGTCACTTATTGTCTGGGTAGGTACCATACTTACCTGTGATATGAACTCCTGTGACTTGAGAATATATGACATACTTGATAGTTAAAGAATTTATGAAGGAGCAATCTAAACAAATAGTACTTGTTGTTAGTATGGAATTAGACATATGGTCTCTCTCAGAGCAAGGAGTTTCTCTAAGCAAATGCTGCTACCAACCTGTTTTCCTCTGGAAGTAGGAGACGGAGTTCCTAGAGGTAATTTACTTCAACTTTTGGGAATTCTGTTTACATTGTAATGAAGATGTGTCTTAGAGAATTTAATTGTTTTCTAGTAGTCAAAATAGGAATTGTGAATGACAGGAATTAACAAGTAAACCTGGATGTCATGGATTAAAAGTAAAGCGTCAATATGGCTATTATAGGACACTTCGATGTACTTTGTTATTTCTGCTTCTAGGGACCTAATACCTATCATTGCTGCTCTGGAGTACAATCAGTGGTTCACAAAGCTGTCCTCTAAGGATCTGAAACTGGTAAGTAAAAAAGATGTAGTAAATGTTGCTTGGCTTTGCTGAATTACAAAAACCTGATATTTGTTTTAAAAAACCAAAAAACAGCAAACCACATTTGTCTTTCTACCATACTGGGGAGCTGCATACATTTCGTTTCTTGAGAAGATATTTTCCTATAAATGATTTGCATAACAGTTTTGTAAAGGTTGTAATGGGAGATGCTTTTAGAAGATGAACAGGAAGATGCATCTACTGTAGCCTTCAGTACACAGTCAGTTGGCAAAAACTATTAAAGTTATGTTTGCACAGCTGCAAATAGCACATTTTATGTTCCTATCTTACATTCCATTTCCACAAAGTTTCCCTTTCTAAGAATTTAGGAAAAAGTTAACAAGTAGAGTTGGTCTGGTTGAGTTATGATAGTTAATGTTAATTTTCTAGATGAGTTTTTGGCAGATTTATATGTAATAAAAGTGAAATTTGTTAGTTTTCAGTTTTCATAAGGTATGGAAGAACCAAATATTTGGTTTGTGTTACTAGTGGAAATAAGATGTTCTTGGGGATTTTGCAGGTTCAAAGTAGTCATATGAACAGATGCTTATCCACAAGTGAGCTTTCTGATGCTTCATGTTAGGATGAGAAATAATGTAGATGTTATTTTATTGGAGACTCTGACATTCAAACCTCCAGCTTGCAGAGATCGTAGAATCTGGGGGTTTAAGGTTTTCACAGTGAAGAGAGAGGATTTGGATTTAAAATGTCTGTGTAGAAGTAGAAGGCTGAGATTGGCTACTTGGTTCTCTGAGTTATGGGTTTCAGATTCTGACTCTTATTACAAGGTTGTGTGACCTCAGACAAGTTATCTGACCTTCTAGGGCCTCAGCTTCTTGCATACCTATTACTGTGAACTAGTTGGAGCTCAATTCTTATTTATCTCTATCCAGTGCTTAACAGAGTGTGTTACTCATAGAATTGACTTAATAGTAGATGTCAAATAAGTTTGTTGAATGAATTAACATAGCAATGTAACTAATTAGCAGGTTATGATGAGTAAATGATTTGTGTAGAAATTCTAACACAGTGCCTGACATAATGCAGGCATTTCATAATTGTTAACTGTTGTTATCATCATCACCACAATCAGACTAGCGAAATGGTTGAGAGATGAACAAGCATGGGAGCGTGGATTATGGGAACTCTATTGGCTAAACGGGGTAGTGTCTGAGCAGTGATGATGGAGCTGGGGTGACAGGGGTGGGTGCCAGGTGAGCACTCAGGGAACAGACAGGTAGCCTTGATGGGAGACTTGGGAATAGAAGCCTCTGGTTGCTGCCTGCTGTGATGGGACCATTTCCAGGATGGAGCCAGCAGAGATGATAGGTGGGAAAGGGGAGCTACTGGAGGGAGGAACAAGAAGATAAGCCCAGGGATGGTGGAATCAGTGAGAACAATGATTCTCTACGAAGTCAGGTCTTCTGACTCAAACATTCACATAAACTTGTGCCTTTCAGAATGGTGCCCCCAGAGAGTTCCGAGGAGTTTGTGCATATATCACTTTTGGAAATTGTCCAAACACACTAGTACAGGAAGGTGTCCAGGCAGTTGGTGCTGCCATTCTGTCATTATTCCTCCCAGGCGTCATCTCCTTTCAGCTGCCTTGGATGTTTAGGACAGAAACTGTGCACCTGATCATTTCAGTCCTGGCAAAACAAAGCATGTAAGTGCTTGTCTGCTTTCTTGGGTGTCCTGGGATAGAAGGAAGTACAGTGACAGGATTTGAGGACCGCACTTATTGCTTTTCTGTTAACTGAGATTTAAACACAAAAATATGTATGCATGTGTTTTTAACATTTACTATTTTAAAGTGAAAAATGTTCTGAAGTTCCACATTTATTTTGCACTAATTTATTTGTTACATTGTAGTGATTCTAGTTTTTGTTGCATACGTTTGATTTTTCTTGGAGAGCCATTGTATTCATTTAAAAAAAAATTCCTAAATCAATGAACATAGTGTTGAGCATGCAGTAGACATTTGGAAAGTATTATTGTAATTACCATATTTTACTTTGTGTCTAGGTTTGTGTGTGTATCTCTTTAAAAATTTCATTTCTATGTATTCTTCAGAGTAGAAAATAATGCTTTTTATGTCCTTGGCACTTAATAAAAATCAGTAGACGTAATGTAATCATGCATGACTTGTTATACTTCACTCCGACTGGCATCTTAAAGAAAAGTTGGATACGTTTTCATACATTTTCTTTAATAAATTTTTATTATAGTATTTATACCCAATGGGTATATTAAATCTTTAAAGCCCTGCTTTGGTAAATTACTTTTCTGAATGCTCTGCAAGGTATCCTAGAAAAGATAATGATCCCAAGGATTATTTCTGGAAATTAGGATAATTCCTGCAAAAACATTATCAACATAATCACTTTTTATTGTGACAGCACAGAATAAGGTCAGTTCCCTTGGAAGTACATTATGAGACAGAGAATTATAACGATGAGGGGTCACCATTTTGAAAATCACCACCATCAGCATAATGTAAATTGCAGGCATCAGGTCAATTGGAATTAATTTTTCTCTTCTCTTATCAATCAGTGGGACACATTAGAAACCCAGGAATAGCATGAAAACAGCATAATAGACTGAATGGAATCAAACAGCATATAAGAATTATGAGAGCCTTAGATGCTGTGGGACTTGGGGTTTTTCCATGTTAGGTTTTCTAAAGGATATTTGGCTAGAGAGGTTGTGCTACATTTCAAACTCTGTTCCAATTATGGTTAATCCAGTTGGGTATTTGTGATCTGAAAAGTCAAAGAACTGTAATATTTTTATGTGGCATTTTAAGAAAAGAAAGTAGTTTGACTGTTGCATGCTATGGCACACAGAACATGATCTGTCCTATTTTTATATCATAAAGAATTTAAGTGGACCCTAAATTGTAATGAATGTAAGGACCCTAAAATGTAATCACTTCTTAATTAATAACATAAAGTCAGGAGCCACCTTAAATTAGTTTTGGAATAAGGCAGGATATAAATAAATATACAAACATTAATAAGGATTTTTAAAAATTATGCGCAGTTCTACCACCAGAGCACTCTTCAGTCCTCATAGTCCCCTCAAGATTTTGTTACATATATTACTCATTTCAACTGTTGTAATCTTATTAAACATTTCATTCTAATTATGCATTTTCATTTAACATTGTAGCCTAAGCATTTAAAATATTACCACAGGTGTAATAGTTATATAACTACATTTTTTTTTTTGTCCTTTTTGAGACCGGCCGCACTGTGCTCAGCCAGTGAGCGCTGTGAGCGCACCGGTCATCCCTATATAGGATCCGAACCCGCGGCGGGAGCGCTGCTGCGCTCCTAGCGCCACACTCTCCCGAGTGCGCCACGGGCTCGGCCCACTACATTATATATTTTTTAAAAATATAATGTTTGTAAACATGAGGGAATTATTTATTTAACTGTTTCCTATCATTAGATTGTTTCACACTTTAACCCTTTTTAGAGAACACCAGCAGGAACGTCATAATATAGCTAGCATTTGTAAAGTTCCTATAAATTGTATGACCTTTTTAAAACTTAATTTTTTTTATCTATGAAAAGGGAATAAGAATTCTTAATTAATGATTTTATAATGAAATACACATAAAGGACTTAATTCATTGCATGGCTCCTGGGGAGAAATCAGTAAAGATACTTTCAATGTCATGGTCATTATCACTACCGTCTAGACTTCAGTTCTCCATTTCACACATCGCTTTCTTTGGGAAGTCCTTTTGGTTTTCCCAAGACTGGATGAGATGTACCTATGTGTGCCCATAGCCCTACCCAAATGGTCTTTTTATTATTTTATCATAATTGTATATTTTTTTGTCTTAGTTTTTTCAGGCTCCTATAACAAATTACCATAGTCTGGGTAGCTTATAAACAATAGCAGTTTATTTCTCTCAGTTCTGGAGTGGGAAATCCAACATCAAGTTTCCAGCAGATTTGGTGTCGGGTGATGGCCTGCTTTCTGGTTCTTACGTGGTGCTTCTAGCTGTGTCTTTACTTGGTGAAAGGGTTAAGGGAACTAGCTCTCTGGGGCCTCTATTATCAGGGCATTAATCCAATTCGTGAGGGCTCTGTCCTTGTGACCTAATCACTTCCCAAAGGCCCCACCTGCTAATACCATCACATTGGTTATTAGGTTTCCAACATGTGAATTTTTAGGGATACAAACTCAGACACACATTCTTTTTGTCTGTTTCCGCTGCTGGATGGCATACTCTTGAGGGCAGGGACTTTGTCCTTTATTATGTTGGGCTAGGATGTTCAATTCTATAACAGCTTACCCGTCATTGGGAATAACTGTAGCTGGACAGATATCCCTGTCTTAGGTTGCTGTAGAACAACACTTTATGTCATTATAGTCTCGTAATCTTCATTGTGAAGATACATAGTAGTAGATGCTCATTTGAGGTTTATTGAACGAATGAATGTTGTATTTAATTAAAACTTTGCACTGCATAGATTTATAACAATGAAGTGAGGTTTTTTTCTTTAGACTTATAGAATGGTCAAAGAACATTTTCTATTACAGTCCACTGATGTC
>NW_007729313.1:219368-219795 GCF_000696425.1 Galeopterus variegatus
TTTTTTTCTTTAGACTTATAGAATGGTCAAAGAACATTTTCTATTACAGTCCACTGATGTCTGTGAACAGATCTTGAGGGTGGTGAGTAGGTCCAATCGGCTGGAAGAATTGGTGTTGGAAAATGCTGGACTTAGAACGTGAGTATTTTCCTGGATGTATGAATATGTTGCTTTAAAACTTCATGTCACTTGCTCTTCTAATTAATGCGTAGTTTTTAAAAAAGTTGGGTTACTCACATATAGTTTTCCCTTAAAAAAGAATCCCTGTGATCCCTATCATTATCACAAAGTCTAAGAATTTGATAACGTCTTTTGCTGTTGTGTCACTTGATATTTTTGAGGAGGCATAGTGCAGTGCTTAAAAGTGTGGATCCCTGGGCCGAGCCCGTGGCGCACTCGGGAGAGTGCGGCGCTGGGAGCACAGCGA
>NW_007729313.1:220002-221638 GCF_000696425.1 Galeopterus variegatus
AAAAAAAAAAAAAAAAAAAAAAAAAAGTGTGGACCCCTGAGCCAGGTGCCTCATGGCCTTAGTCAAGTTTAAACTCTGCATGCCTCAGTGTCTTCACCTTTAAAATGGGGATAATAATAGTGTCTACTTTAAAATTAGAGTTGTGAGGATAAATGAATTAATGTATGTAAAGTACTTACAAAAGTGCCTTTAACATAGTAGATGCCATGTGTGGCTTTTATTATTATCATTACTGATAGTCATATTACTAACACATTTTATATGATTTTACGGCTTTGATCAGTTTTAGTAATTTCTCCCCATTTTCAAGTTAACACTTACATAGTCTTCATTCTGTTCTTGGTTTGGTAGTCACTATCCTGGCCTTACTGTTGAGAGTTTAAGAGTTACAATCTATTAGAATAAAGACTTTACTGCTGCTAAGTGAAGAGGATCTACAGTTTCATAATCATGGCACTTAGAATGTTCTTTCAAGTTAAACTTAACTAAAATAGTAATTTTGATTTTTGTTAAAATATAGTGCTAGCAATCGTAACCTTTAAACTCAATAATTAGAGTAATCATTTTGCATTCATGAGTATTGCATGAAATGAGAACTAAGATATAGCAAATAGCTTAGGGTAATTTTCATGAGAAGCAGGTTCAATCTGGTATATATGTATATATTTTTAATTATGGAGAGCCCAAGTAGTGCTATTAATAGCATACAGCAATGTGTATTTAAAGGGGCATTATCTACTTTCTTTTTGCGTTTGGCCAATCAAAATGAACCATATTCTGGCTGTGGCTTTAGGAATTCTCTAATGAGGTGTTAATGGGTCTTAAGTATATGATNTTGTTGTGTTTACTTGCAGAGATTTTGCACAAAAACTGGCCAGTGCTCTAGCGCATAATCCCCACTCAGGACTCCACACGATTAACCTTGCTGGCAACCCACTGGAAGACAGAGGTATTGCAGCATTCACATTACCAGTGATGCCAGAATTGTAAGAGGATTAGAAAGTGTTAATTTAGCCTTGCCCGAAGAGTAGTATCAAGTTGTAATTAGGTTACAAATGCTGTTGATGCTCTTGCTGCCTTCTGGTTCTTTCTACCCTTTTGTGAAAATAGTCATGCTAACATTTTATTATCTGCTTTCTTTTCTTTTTTTTGAAGTGATATAAAGGAAAGGAGGATATTATTTTAAAAAAAATTTTTATCTATTGCTGTGTAACAAATTACAACATACTTGGCAGTTTAAAATGACACCCACTTATTGTCTCACAGTGTCCTTGGGTCAGGAGTCTGGGTACAGATTAGCCAGGTTCTCTACTCAGGGTCTCTCTCACAGGGCTGAAGTCAAGTTATCAACAGGAGCTGTGATCTCATCTGTGACTTGGAGTCCACCTCAAGTTCACCAGTTGTTGGTGCAATTAATTTCCTTAGGGCTGTAGGACTGAGGACCCCAATTTCTTACTGGCTGCTGTGGGGACCACTCCCAGCTCATAGAGGCTGTGTTCCTAGAAGGGTGCTTGTGATGTGGCCCCCTCCTCTCACAACATGGCAGTTTGCTTTGTGTTCTAGGCCAGCTGGAACACATCTCTCAGATGCTTTAGTTTCTTTTAAACAGCTCACTTGATTGGGTTGGGCCTACCCA
>NW_007729313.1:223033-224696 GCF_000696425.1 Galeopterus variegatus
TTTTGTTTTTGTCCCTCATATGGACATTGTTCTGGGTTGAAAAAGATGCCCGTGTAATATTCTCAAGGGGAATTTCCCATCATCTAAAGTAGTGAATCTAACAGAAGGTTGAGACTCAATTGGAAAACTAGATCTCACAAAAAGCACCCTGCTAGGATAAGCCAAAGCGGAAAATAATGGATACATAGTACCAGAATACGGTTTTTCTGGGTGTAATAATTTGTGAGGATAAAGAAATGTTATCTTTATTAGTCAAATGCTACAGAGAGGCGAATGTGACAGTAGAAATCATGGGGGTCACCTTTTTATAGACAGGGGGCTATTTTGGTTTTGTTTTTAAGATGGGATGGACTCAATCATGTGTATCTACTGACCGGACAAAATCTGCATGCAGAGGTGGTTGTCGGAGGCAGGTTCTTAAGCAAATGAAATCCGGAGTTCAGGTGGATCAGGAAGGGGTCTCTTTTTAGTCATTAGGGAAATGCAAATGAAAACCACAATCAGATACCATTTTAAAACCACTAGTATGGCTACAGTATTGGAGAGGATGTGAAGAAACAGGTACCTCCTACATTGTTGATATGAGTATAAGATGGTGCAGCCACTTTGGAAACCAGTTGGACAGTTTCTTAAACAGTTACACATACATGTGCCATATGACCCAGCAATTCCACTCCTCAGTCCTGGGTATTGCCCAAAAGAAATGAGACATATGTTCACACAAAGACTCATAAATGAGCTGTTTATAGCAGCATTATTCATAATAATCAAAAAGTGGAAACAACCCAAATGCCTGTGACTGGTGAGTGGGGAAACAAAATGTGGTATATCTGTACAGTGGAACACTACTCAGCCATGAAAGGGAATGAAATTCTGAGACGTTCTACACCATGGATGAACCTCAAAAACAGATATTAAATGAAAGAAGCCAGACCTAAAAGACCACATATGTTTGAGTTTGTGGGGCTGGGAGGGGAAGAATGAATTTGAGGCCCTTGGTTTCCTTTCCTGTTGGGTACCTTCATGTTCTCTGAGGCACAGTCACATTGGACAGCTGTCACCCCAGGTGCAGTTTCTTCTGTCAGGACCTCGCCTTGGAGTCCCTGTGTGAACTTCTGCCCACATTATAACCACATGCTGACATCTTCCCTGACTCCTCCACTTCCTGGCTTTCCTTCCCCCTGTTCCTTCCTAAGGCACATATCATCTAGTGTAGGACCTTGTCCTTAATCGATAAATATTTTCTCTAAATTGAGTTTGACTTCATTTAGTCTTAATTGTCTCGTGCAGCTTTTTAAAAATTGCACTTGAAAATGATGGTGAAGTTTACAGAGCTTTGTTTTGTCTGGAGTCAGAACGTGTGTTCACCAGCGATGTTTGCCCTCTCTTCCTTTCACATTCCTACCTCTGAGGCCTGAGTCGGTGTGTTCGTTCATCTCGCTGCAGCCCATTCCCGAGTTCTGTCAGCACGAATCATTCCAAGGATGCTTTCTTTAGCCTCAAGCACATGTACCAACCCTCTAGTGTGGTTTCTGCTCGCATAACCTCAAATCTTGACGCTCCTGAAAATATTTTCTCAGGCCAAAACTTTTCTCATTTCTTTTCTTTTTTTTTTTTTTTTTTTTAATTTTTATTTTGTCAATATACAATGTATATGATTATT
>NW_007729313.1:225310-246342 GCF_000696425.1 Galeopterus variegatus
TGCCAATGCTCACGGGTAACTGCCGACACCCATATTCCCCACCTTTCTTCACTCTTGGGGCCGAGCCTCCTAAACAGCAATTCTTCATTGGTTCTTTTATTCAAGCTACATATCTGAAAATGATATTTATGATATTTAAATATCTGAAATGATATTTTCTGCACATGGGTGGAAGGAAATTCCACAAGAAATTCAGTTGATTGTAAAGTACGTATTGAAATTTCAATCTAGAGAAAAATTTGAACAACTTTTGTTTCTGAGCTTTTCAATGACAGTATTTTATGTTTGAAAACAATAGAAAGGATGGGAGAGGAGTCTGTAATTAAATTGTGTAGTATATAAGAGAAACCAAGCCAGGTAATATTGTTTACAAGAAACACAAGGCAGATAGGATCTTAGTAGTTAATCAGCTTTGAATTCTGAGGAATTTAAACACCAAATGGGATGTGATTTTGCACCTGAACTATACACTCAGGGACTTATTTGGAAACTCTCAGAGAGAAAGTTTAGCTCCTTGTTTTGTGATATGAATGTTGATGCAGTAAATCCCTGTTATTTACAGCTCAGTCTCCTTGTCATACATATATATAAAGGACAGACCTGCAGCCTTCTGATTGTTCAGGGGCTTGTGGTGAAGGAGGATAAGGTAGGATTTAGTAAGCAGAGGCACAGTGTGTATGCATAAGGCCTTGCTCTCTCTCTGCAGGAGCCCCACAAGGCTGTGAACAGACTATGCACATCACACAAGCTGTTCTTATCCTGGTTGCAAGGCCAGGCCTGTTCACAAGCTTGTTCTGGGCTTTCCTTTAATCCAGTGTTTTCTCAGACTGTGGCTCAAGACCCATTAGCAGGCCATGAAATCAACTTGATAGTTCATCACAAGCATTTTTAAAAAAGGAAATGGAGGGGCTGGCCTGGTGGCGCACTGCTACAGTGCGCCGCTTGGGAGCGCGGCGGTGCTGCTGCCGAGGGTTCGGATCCCACATACAGACCGGTTCCCGCTCACTGGCTGAGCGAGGTGCAGGCGCAACACCGAGGGTTGCGATCCCGTTGCCGGTCCCGGTCCGGTACGGGCGTGACACTGAGGGTTGCGATCTGTTGCCGGTCACGAAGAAAGACAAAAAGGAAAAAAAGAAATGGAATAGAAAATGTCAGAGTCCATTATTTAGGGGAAACTTTGGTATTAGTTCCTAATATATATGTGTATATATATATATATATATTTTTTAGTATGAGGTTCCCATATCATTATATAAAATCTGTTTCTNGTTCTTCTCTCTCTGCTCATTTCACATGCTTTACTTCCGTGAACATTACAAACTGCATGTTTTATTCTTCGTGGTTATCCTTCGCAATTATCCTAATTTTTATGATCTCAGCCTTGTCAGGAATGTTTGTCCTTACATAATCCCAAATTTGATTATTTCGTTTCATGACCATTTAGAATCCTATCTCATAGCTTTTTGTTTGTTTTCCACAAACATTGACCTGAGATATCCCAATTTTTGTTTCCCCAACTAATCAGGTGGTGGCTCTGATTTGATCTGTTAAAAAAGACAAGAGAAATAGATTCAAGAGTTGCTGCTTACATTTTTTTGCTAGATCTCTACTCTTCTCTGTGATAATCTCTACTATTCACATCGAGAGATGTGTTCCCTGTTCCTGAGGTTGCAACAGAATCATTCCTTCCTTTGTATTACTTCTATATCACATGCATAACATTATAGTGTAAATACTGTGTCTTTCCTACTAGACTCAGGCTCTCCTTGTGGCCTGTGTTTCTCATGTCTCTATATTTGCAGCACCTGGCACAGTGCCTGGACCATCATTCAATGAAAGTGTTTTGAAGTGAACAATTTGCCATTTCTTAAGCAGATCATTATCTTTTGGAGGTATTATGTATAGTGGTTAAGAGTGTCAGTTAAGACTGCCCTGTTGCATACTGTGCACTCAGTGTTAGCATTTACTACCTCGTGTGATTAATAAAATAGCTTGTGAAGTTAAATAGCACAAGTGTTATTACTTCATTTTTTGGATAAGGCGACTGTGTATGTATATATGGTGAATATAGTTTCAGGAGCCTTGCTGATAACATGCTGTGGGGAAGTGATAGCTCACCTGCAGCAGGAGGTTGGTTGTTGAAGGACCTGTAGGAAGGCACACATTTATGTTTTCCTTACTGTCTCTCAGAAAACTGTTTATGCTCATTGCAATCTTTGGATGAGTGACCTGGTATTCCCAATCTCCCACTCTGGCTATTAAATTCAGAGGGTACCTTATTTTAAATACTGTCAATTCCTGGTGAGTTATTCCAAGTTACAACGCCTACCTTTAAGAAGTTAAAACAAACTCCGATGCTCTGAGGCTGTTAGCCATAAGGCAATTAAGTATTGGAATCCATCTGCTAAAAGTGAAGCTGTTATCTGAATAGTTAATATTACTCCATTCTTCTTGACAATAATTAAATAGCATGCATCTGCTCATTTGGAATAGAGATCAACTCATTAAGACAGAGGTTAAAAAGAAAAGGGGGGTGAGAACATTATATTACCCTTCCCAAGAGGATTGGCAATTTAAATAGGACTGTGAGAGAAGGTAACACTGGGACCAAAGAAAAATATCTATAATGGAAAAGTTTTAGATACTGTTATGCTTAATTAAACAATTTTCCCTTCTCATACCCTATTGGTAGGTGAGAAAGAAGAGGAGTCATGATGGCAGGTGATTAGAAAACAGCATCTGACATTAGAAAGAAAAATATGGTCACTTTAACTGGAATCAAATTTAATTCTCATGCATTGTAAAACGAGTACAATTCTGTGAACTTGAAAATTCTGATAATTGCTTTTTCTTTTCTCAGGTGTTGCCTCTTTAAGTATTCAATTTGCCAAACTCCCAAAGGGATTAAAGAATTTAAATTTATCTAAAACCTCATTATCGCCTAAAGGTACAGTATAATCTTTTTTACTTAACGTGTGTCTGTAATATTTTTGCTGCACTTGCTACCATAAATAGTTAGAATTATTATTCAGTTATGTACCTGCTTTTAAAAATATATAGATGTATTACATTACTCTGGCAGT
This sequence comes from Galeopterus variegatus, assembly GCF_000696425.1. Classification (NCBI taxonomy): domain Eukaryota; kingdom Metazoa; phylum Chordata; class Mammalia; order Dermoptera; family Cynocephalidae; genus Galeopterus; species Galeopterus variegatus. The sequence goes on from NW_007729313.1 coordinate 228,394, forward strand.
TTTAACATAAAGACATAATGTAACTTAAATTCTGATGCTCTAAAGTTAAGAACTTGCAGAGTAGAGAGTAATTTTGAAATACACATGCAGTCTTTAACTTTTTAAACTTTGAGTCAGGGAACGCCCACCTGGCTGCCCCTAGTGTCATGCCTCACATTCCAAGAGGCACCTGCTTCATTGTTCTCTTGCTAAGTAGAGAGTAATTTTGAAATACACATGCAGTCTTTAACTTTTTAAACTTTGAGTCAGGGAATGCCCACCTGGCTGCCCCTAGTGTCATGCCTCACATTCCAAGAGGCACCTGCTTCGTTGTTCTCTTGCTTGTAATTTTGAAATACACATGCAGTCTTTAACTTTTTAAACTTTGAGTCAGGGAACGCCCACCTGGCTGCCCCTAGTGTCATGCCTCACATTCCAAGAGGCACCTGCTTCATTGTTCTCTTGCTACATTGTTGGAAAAAACAAGTTGACCTCCCCATCTGCCAGATGGACTGTCTGCTGTACAGAAAACTGCTGGGTCGCCCCTGGAGCTTCACCCTTTCTAATTTTGTTTTATTTATGTATTTTATTTAATGTTTAGATAGTTATTTTCTCAACACAGAAACAAAGGAAAACATCCCAAATTAATTTTAAAGTCAGTTGGTAAGGAGCAAATTTAACACACAAAGATTAGCATCCTTAATGCAAAAGTAACTCTTAAAAATGAATTAGAAAAATCTAAACAGAAATTTGTTGAAGGACATGAGCAGTAAGTCACACACCCCAAAGAAACACACTTGGCTAGTAAAGACATTTGAAGATGTTGTCACAGGAGCTGGGAGCAGGGGGTTGGGGTGGGGGTGCATGGTAGTCTGGCCTGGTTGTGGTCGGTTGGGGGCAGTGCTGAGGCCCACAGCCCCCATCTCAGGACGCTGGGGGCTGGTGGCTGGCTCCATTGGTGTCCTGGATGTAGGCAGTTGGGGGTGTGGCTGAGAGACTCTTCTCCCCCCCACCCCCAGGGGCTGCTGCCCTGTGTCTAATTTTGTCTCTAGAGATTGCCTTATCTTCTCCCCAGGTCCATTCCTGACTTCACTCCCTCCCTCCTCTCATTTATACAGTTACTCATCAAATCCTGTTAATTCTATTATTATTTTGTCACACCAGCACCTCCATAATAATATTAGAAATTACCCTGTATTCATTGTGACTTTGTATATTTTCATGTTCTGCTCTGAATGCTTGAAAAGTTCATCCACAACTACTTTGGGAGAGCTTCAGTTTATTTTATAAAACCTTCTCTGTGATAATCTCTACTAGATCTCTACTCTTCTCTGTGATAATCTCTGCTAGATCTCTACTCTTCTCTGTGATAATCTCTACTATTCACATCGAGAGATGTGTTCCCTGTTCCTGAGGTTGCAACAGAATCATTCCTTCCTTTGTATTACTTCTATATCACATGCATAACATTATAGTGTAAATACTGTGTCTTTCCTACTAGACTCAGGCTCTCCTTGTGGCCTGTGTTTCTCATGTCTCTATATTTGCAGCACCTGGCACAGTGCCTGGACCATCATTCAATGAAAGTGTTTTGAAGTGAACAATTTGCCATTTCTTAAGCAGATCATTATCTTTTGGAGGTATTATGTATAGTGGTTAAGAGTGTCAGTTCTCTAGTGAGATTGCCTGTGGTTGAATGCTGACTTCTCCACTTCGAACGTGCTTTTATAATTTTTTATCCCCAGTTGCCTCATTTGTAAGATAGAAATAAGAGATTCTACTTCATCACAGGTAGTTAGGGTTAAATGAACTAACATATATACAGTGCAGTTTCTGGCACAAAGGGCTTAATACTAGTAGCTACTGCCACCACCATTATCATCATTGTCATCATCATCATATTGTGCCGTCATATGTTTTTATATGCTTTTATTTTGGCCTGGGACAACCTCAGTGTCCCCCTCGAAAAGCTGCGTGAGCCACAGCTCATCCAGTAAGATTCAGCTTCTGTCTCACTTGCTCTTTGAAGCCTTCTCAGACAGCCTCCTCTCACCACACCCTGCACAACTAGATGCTCCTTTCTCGGCATTCCATGGTTCTTTGTAAACTCCCCTATTTTAGCGTGTTTCCCATTGCATTGTGATTTTGTCCTAGCCTGGAAGTTTTTGTCTGGTCAGGGCCTTGCCTTATTCATTGCTGTGTCCTGGTGCCCAACACTTCACAGTCTCTCACAGAATGTGCCTTGGGTGAATGAATGAAGCAGAGTCATGCCTTGATGATTTTATATCCATCCCATCAGACATTATTCTGAGATGTCTTAAGACTAAGAATTAACACTAAGAATGATTTGAAATTGAGAATAATTCCGTAAGTCCCTTGATTGTATGTGCACGTATTTGTACATACATGTTTAAGATTAAAGGCGTAAAAGTAAATTACCAAAGAGAAAGATTTTCTCAGGAGTCAGTGTTTTCTGACCTAGTGCTTGGAGCTGTCTATAGATCTTAAAGCTAAGTTTAGCCCCTTTATGTCATTACTGTTCTACTTCAGCAAATCAGTTTCCTCTGATGATTATCAGTGCATTCCATATTTACGGTAAAGATTTCGAAGGTACTGAAAAGTGCAACTTAGAAAACAAAAATTACTTTTAATGCCAGCACCAAACCATTGTAAGACTGTCACTGTTGACAATTTGGTGCCCATCCTTCCATACTGTTTTTTGTCTATAGTTTGTTTATATGCATACATGTATACAAACACACACTCAAATATGAGATTATCCTATGCTTACTATTTCATAAGCTTTTTTCCCACATAGTGTATTGTGACTGTTTATGCCAGTAAGAACATGATTACTTTCAGTGGCGACCTGATATTCCAGGGTATGGAATTATGTTTCTTAATTTATTTAAATAATATGTTATTGTACATTTAAATAGTTTTTAATTCTTCAATAATGCAAACAATACTAACATGAATTTGGTCTCTAATTATTGGTCATTTCCTTAATTTCTTCTTTAGGTAAATTTCTGTAAGTAGAATTGCTAGATCAGAGTATATGCATTTTTTAAAAGCTTTTTTTTTTTTTTTGTGATATTTTTAAAGTATTTTGTACAATTTTCTTCACATTCTCACCATCCTTGCATATTATTCTCTCTTTTCATTGTCGAGCATATAAACAAAAGTGTCTTCATTTTAGTTACAATGTTTTAATTTTACTTTCTTCAGTTATTGCTTAGGTCATGCCTTGTTCCTTAGTCATTTGTATTTCTTTTGGGGAAATTGCTAAAGTCACATCTTTTGTTCATTATTTACGGTGTTAATCTTGTTTCTTAACTTATATGACTTCTCTGTTAAAAAGTATTTGTTATGTCTTGTGTGCTCTAGAGGTCTAGTTTAATTCTCTTATGAGATAGAGGTGTTTTTAAAAAACTTGATTATATTTTTTATTTTAATTTATTTGTTGATTACTGTAAGACACATAGAGGGATGTGGTGATCATTTATCTTCCCTAGAGCAAGCTTTGGTTCTGAAGTACCTCACTGTCACTTCTTACTCATGTCTCTGTCTCCCTAGCGTGGGAAGAGCAGGAACCCTCCAGGGGCACAGTGGGACTCCTTAGTGTCCTTATGATGAGGACAGCCCTATGTTGACTATACCCTTTACATAATGAGTCCTTCCCTTTATCTTTTCCCTGCAATAAAATATGTGTACATTATAATATGTGCTTTGAGAATTAGCATCGATTTACAACATATGACCTGAAGAATTTTAAGTTGCCTTTTATAAGACAAATATCTTGAAATGTTTTTTTAAAAATTGATTTCTTAAAGGCATCTACATGGGATCTAAAAGGTTTGCAGATTTAAAATCACTCGGATTGAATTGCAGTTTTAAGCTTCTGCTGAATTTGATTAACATTTATGTTTTACTTCTCTGAAAACATTTATATTCATGACTCAGTAATTTAAGACAGATTTAGAAAAAAATCTCCGCATGACATTCCCACTGCCTCCAAATACCCTTTCTCTACCTCAGGTGTTAGTTAACTGATAGTTTTCTGGATTTCTAGCAAATGTCCTGCTGGTTGCCAGATCATGTCAAGGCAGGACCATCTGGTACCACCTTTTTCCAGCTGTAAATACTAAAATAATAAATATGAAGAATGGTGAGAATCATTAGACAGCCAGAATTGAGAATGGCATGTAAATTTGTGTTCAGTTTGGGTTATGAGAGCCCTGATTGTTTTCTAGTCCTATATTTTTATAATTTCCTGCTATTAGTGGGTTTATTAACACAGGCCTCATGTGAATGTGGGCTCAGGAGGCAGGGGAGGAAATCCTTCATTCTGTTTCAGTAGCATGAAGCTGAGCTGATAACATGATTCTCTCCAAGTCTATTCAGATGTTGGCCAACTGCCAAGTGCCTGCACTTGTCAAGGAGCATTTTGCTGTCAGGACTAATTTGGCCTTCTAATTTTGGAATTTATTTATTGAGTTTTGCTATACCTCACTGAGGAAATGATTTTACAAATGATTATCTTGATGACAGTCTGGTACTCTCCATATGTTTTGGACTCAATTATTCCATTTAAAAAAAAAAAAGCATTAATACTGATAACAGGAAAAATTAAAGGAAGTTGGTCATTTAAACGATCATAGGAGATAACCCCCAGAAATTAAGCTTTTCTATAGGCTACTGTAGATTCTTCTTAGCTAACACAAATAGTCACATTTCCACTTCCTTTACTGCCATGCTCTTGTTTCTTGCCTCTTTGATAGTAGTTCCCTGGACAACGATTATTCAGTGTCTGTGTCTCCCACGGAACTGGCCTTGAGCGGGTGAGATGGTGGTCCCTGGGTCTCAGAAGCCTCTCCCTGGTACACAGGCTTTTAGTAAAGGTTTGTTGAAATGAATGAATAAATATTCCTTATGTAGCACTGACTTTTCATCCTGGGGTCTGATTAATTTTCTTCCTCGTGATCTTTGCACTTTTTGAGGGTAGAGAATGAGTCTTATGTATTGATACATATCTCCCAGTCCCCAGCATTTTATAAGCGCTTAATAAGTGTTGAGTTGACGGCCAAGAACTTCTTTGTACTTAACTAAAATATATTTTAATTCAAAGCCTCTGTCTCCTCCTTCTACATACCTATATGTACCCTCACCTTTGACAAATGGCTGAGTAGCCTTTATGAGGTACACACTGGAAAATATATTTTAATTCAAAGCCTCTGTCTCCTCCTTCTACATACCTATATGTACCCTCACCCTTGACAAATGGCTGAGTAGCCTTTATGAGGTACACACTGGAATCAGTTCTTTGTAATTGTCTGAAGCCGAAGGATCAGACAATGGCCCTTTGTCAGCACCATGCACTGAACATTCTGGAGTTGCTCAGGGACGTGCTGCACGGGAAGCTGGACCTCCCTGGAGTACCCTCGTCAGAACCAGCAGCCATGACCAGATCTGTTCTTACTGACTGACATGACCCCTGGCCCCTCATCCCCATGAAGGCTCTGCCCAAATGCCCCCTTTTCTGGTTCTCCTTAGGGTGGTTGAGATAGGCTAGGATTTTCAAAAATAATTTTACTGAAAAACAGGAAAAAACATTATAAAAGTATACCAATTTAGAAATAGCCATACTAAAAAATATATACTTTGGAACCATGGGGTTTTAGTAGAAACTTGAAGAACTTTGCTATATCTCTTGTCCCCGTTATCCTAAGAATAATCATCAGTGATACTCATACTGTGAGTGTATCCAGTCCCTGTGAGTGACCAGGCTCTTCTGGGCTCCCATTTTATAATGACACACTTCTAAGAGCTCTTTTTCCCCATGAAAAGAAGGGGCCTGATAAAAATCCAACCATTAGGCTGTGAGTAGCAGGCCTGTGTCAATAACCGTTACCCACGTATAACTGAACCTGGCTGTCTCCACACAGAACAGTGTTTCTGTCCTCAGGTATTCATTCTTTATTTGCTGAGGTGCATTTGTTAGGTTAGTTCAGTTGACTTTAATTTGAGCCATTTATGTTATGTATGTAATGAGTGCACAGAATGTTAAGTTTTTTCATATGATTGCTTATATTGTGTGCAGATCATCTCACTCTTTGTAAAATCCATTTTAATCCAAATTTTGCCTTGAGTGTAATACATTGAAGTAGAGCAGCGTATTCCTCTATTAACTCCCCAATACTTAAGTAGCCTAAATTATCTGAATTTGCACATGTATCACTTACATACCATGCTAAGTCAGAATCACCTGGCAGGATTAAGAGAAGGATAAAAACTGCTGATTAAATTGCTTGCCTCATTCTAAGACTTTAAAGTAAAATCTTTTTCGTCCTTGGACACATCAGAAGACGTGGAGCAAAGTGAAGCCGATTCCATTGCTCTTTTTGATTCAGTGAGATGGTTGTGTCTGCAACTAACCTGTTCTTCCTGAGGGTGTGTCAAAAGAAGACACAATCATAGTGCTACCTCTTGGGGATGGTGCTTGTGGTTAACCTCCGTCCTGCAATTTGAGGGGACTGCTGAGCCGTTTATAGAAACTCAGAAACCTTATTTTGTTTCCTGGAGTGGAAATTGAGCCTGGATTTTCTTGATGTTGCAGGGGTGAATAGCCTTTCTCAGTCACTCAGTGCCAACCCATTGACCGCCTCCACCCTTATCCATCTAGATCTCTCAGGGAACATCCTCCGAGGAGATGACCTCTCGGTGAGTTTTCCTTTCCTTCCATCTTCAAAGAAGCTGTACTTAATAGTCTTTAATAATCCTAAACATGACCTTCTAACGTATTTCCCTGCATCTCTCTTTATCATGACACCTTGAAATCACTTAAATGCAAGCTTATGAAGTGAAAATCATATTTAGTGAAAATTCCTAGAGCCTGCCCTAATTAAATGTAGTCTATCACCGTAGTTGGTTTTTTTCTCATTTAATAATGCTGACGTTCAAATTCTTTTCGAAAGTACTTTTTCTGAATGAATTTTTTTTTTTTTTCATTTTAAAACATTTGTTCACCAATTACAATTTGCTGATAAGGATGATTGGTAACATAAACTGAACTATTTCAGCATTAAATAATATTTTGGGGAAGACTGGTGGCTTTTTTATAGTTTGCAATTAGTAGGGAATATTGGGATGTTGGGATACTGGTCTATTTCATGAATAAAACAGGGGTAGGGGTGGGCTAGAAGTAACCAGGGGCTACTCTTTAGAGTTTGTGTGTGAAGGCAAAAAGGTGTCCCTCAATTATAATAAGATTTTTTCATGCAGCTGAATCAGTAATATGAATGTTTGACAGATTTTATTTGTATACTGAATCAGGTATGCTCTCCTTGCTATATGTGGTAAATGGTCTCTGGTTACTGTGATAGAATTTAGAAGAAATGTTCCTCGAACAAGAGGACCTCTAGCTAGTGGACATCTTTGCAGGGCCTTAATTTGCATTCCACTGCTTTATACGCATGAAAAACACTGTGAAATTTATTCTTATTTCTCTTGTTTTACTTTACCTGTAAGGCAGGGAATACAAATTAAGGCCTTTCTGTAGTTTCCATCCCTCTGCCTTCCCCTCCCCACCATCACACTTGAAATCATTTAAATAACACTTATTTTCTGGTATGCCATGACTTTTCCAATGCATTTTCCAATTGAGATTGTTCCCTCCCAAGATGAAACAAGGAGCCTGATGTGAAACCACTCAAACATTACAGCAGCAATGTAAAGCAATAGAAGGAAGGATAAAAGAAGAGACTGAAGGTGAAATATTAAGATTCAGCTAAAACAGGAGCATTAATCATCACCTAAAATGACAAAATAGCCTGAGAGTTATTTCCTTGGCCAGGGGCGGATCTTGTCCCAGCTTGCCTCTGGGGAGAAGGGAGCAGAATGATGAGGCCTGAGTGAGAGTGGGCTTGCAGCCTGGTACAGGCTGAGGGGGTTCTGGGAGCCTTGCAGCAGCTGTAGGAGCTTCCCTGGCCCTGTGCCTTCTGGGAAAGCAGTCTAGCAGGGCTTGCCTCTTTGGAGAAGTGTTGGCCAAGTAGGGTCTTGTCACCACTTCAGGGTGATAAGAGCTCCCCCAGCTGGTAACTGGGAGTAAAACCACACCAGTCTTAATGTCTCTTGAGGCTACTAGTGCCAGGCAAACAGTGAAAGAGAAGATCTTCATGTAAGTGAGAACAAAGTGGTTTTTCTGAATCACAACTTCTCATTCACACAGAACAACTTGTTCTGTGTGCCTCGTTAGTCTAAAGTGTTCATGGGCTAACTCTGAATTGCTCTTCTGCATTCCTTGATAGAGAGGATTTTTCTGAAGTGTACCGCATAACCAAACTCTACATACACTTAAGTGTTTGCCAAGGACTGAGACACTCTCAGTATAAGCTTGTCTGTTTTTGCAAGTATCTGGTGGCATCCAGGGAAGCAGAGGAGAATTTTAGCTGTTTGCCTGGTGGCAAGGAGCTTGGACTCAGTTTGTTATTGGTGGGCAGGGTAATTAGAAATAAACAGAAAGTGAACGATTTCATTGTTTTGATGGCTTTGCATGGGGGGAGGAGGGAAGGTTAGGCATTGTGACCTGGTAAAACCCGAAGTGTCTTAGCTATGTGTGAGATTAAAAAATATATATTAATAGTGCTGTCAGACCATTCTTGTTAGATTTTGAAAGCAGATAAGGATAGGGAAAGTATTATGTTGGACAGAAGAGAGTATAGCCTGAGACCATCCTATGGTTCAAATTAAAATTAGTGGTTCCTTGAATGCTTTAAAAGTGAGTGGCATTTTGTTAGAGTGATTGCAATTCAGGTGTTATTTCAATCTCAGGAGTTAAAATTAATTAGCACTGTTCCAAAATTATATAATAAAAATTGAGCTTATCAGGAAAACTAAGTCATGTGTCATAAAAAGGGGGTTTGGTAGTCAAGATTCCATCTGGCCTTTTTCTACTCAAACATAATTTTATTTTAAATATTCTTTGGATTTTTCCTCTCAGAGAATAGAATGACAGAAAATTCTAATTCTGTTAGGAAGAGCAGAGAATGGTCTGGGGAATTCGGGCAATTTCTTTTTAAAATATTAATTTGCATTTTGTGTGCGTTTCTAGATCCTAACATTTATTTTTTTGTTTTTTATTTTAAGCACATGTACAATTTTTTGGCCCAGCCAAATGCCATTGCTCATCTGGATTTATCCAATACAGAATGTTCCCTGGACATGGTAATTCTTTTTATGTATTGCTCTGGGATCTCAGAACAGCCATTTAGATGGGATATCGGGGCTTTCTCTCTAATGAAATATTCTCTCGGACCTAGAAATATTTGAAAGTGAGAGTGCCTTATTTCTTTCTCAGGTTTGTGGAGCTCTTCTCCGTGGATGCCTTCAATATTTAGCTGTGCTCAATCTCTCCAGAACTGTCTTCTCTCACCGGTATGAGTTTATTCCTGCTATCATTTAGATAGCAGAAGTCATCTAGAAGTATCTTTCTCTGAGAGAAAGTTGTAGTGATGATGAAAACAGAGTGATAAAGGGTGAATGTTGTAAATGAAAAAAGATGGCCTTAAACCATTATCTATGAATATTAAGCCTTGAAAGCTCAAGTTTTTGATATATCTTTCTTAACCACAGATTAATGTTCTTAACAACTCCAGCCTGCCTATGTGAACTATATGATAATGCACTATTTTTCATATGTGGACAGGTATTTTCTCTTGATATAGTAAAAATCCTTTTAGAAAACCACAGATTAATGTTCTTAACAACTCCAGCCTGCCTATGTGAACTATATGATAATGCACTAATTTTCATATGTGGACAGGTATTTTCTCTTAATATAGTAAAAATCCTTTTAGAAACTTCTATAGGTATTTCTCAGTGATGAACTTGGAAGTAAGTATAAACCATGTCCGGGAAAGCAAAAAGAATAGTCATGGTGTTGTCAGCACCACGCCCAGCCAGCGAGCGAACCGGCCATCCCTATATGGGATCCGAACCCGGGGCCTTGGTGTCATCAGCACCGCACTCTCCCGAGTGAGCCACGGGCCGGCCCCCTTTTAGAAACTTCTATAGGTATTTCTCAGTGATGAACTTGGAAGTAAGTATAAACCCTGTCCGGGAGAGCAAAAAGAATAGTCAGCCCAAAGATCATGCATTTTAATTTATAGAAGAAATTGAGGGCCAGCCTAACTAAGTACCTTTCTTCTACCCTCCTGACTTCTAATTGTTTGCAAAGTAAGGAAGTAGATTAGGAGAAAGAAGCAAGGATTCACAAACAGCAGCAATTTAGAATGGAAAGAGAGTACAGAAGAATTATGCAAAGTACATGGGTTATGTAAGTATGGAATTCTGGGCTCATTTGAATACAGTCCAACACGTAGCATTTGTAATTATGACAACAAGTCATAAGCAGTATTTTAGTCATTATATATTCTTTAATGACATGGACTATGGCTGAAAATTAGAAATACCTCCATTTTTACTAGTTAACTTTTTTGTTTGTTTGTTTTTGTTTTTTGGTGGCTGGCTGGTACAGGGATCCGAACTGTTAACCTTGGTGTTACAAGGCTGTACTCTAACCAAATGAGCTAATAGGCCAGCCCTAGTTAACTTTATAAAAGCTTTATATATTCAAAGAGATAACCCTGACTTATTTGGAAAGTTCAGTTTTGTGGCATGCTGTATTCCACAGTTATGCTTCATAAATGAATTACTTTATATTTTGAAGTACTATTGCTCTGTTACTTGGAACATGATGTAAATCTTTACAATAGCAAAAAAAAAAAAAAATCACAAACACCTCAATAGAGTAAGGTAAGGGAGTGTGAAGTCTAAGAAATATAATGGAGGGAAAAGTTGAGTTTTCCAAAATACTTTGTTTTGGGGGGCATTTGAAGGTATTGAGACCACCTAGTCAACTCATGTATTTGAAGGCAGCTTATGAAGCCATGCTTTGGTGGAGCTGTAATTGACTGGGGAGATGATAGCATAGACTACAAAGGTTTTTGTATAATCAGCTCTTTTGAATTTACAATGCTGTGGATGGAGCAACACCGAGGGTTGCGATCCCGTTGCCGGTCCCGGTCCGGTACGGGCGCGACACTGAGGGTTGCGATCCGTTGCTGGACACGAAAAAAGACAAAAAAAAGAAAGGTAGATTCAGTCAAGTGCTAAGAAAATGTCTGATATTATAGCAGGCTTTTTTCCTGCTGTACGGCAGTATGAATAGCTGTCATTAAATGAGTGCTTACTATGCATCAGGCTAAGTGGTTTACACATACCAGCTTGTTCAGTCTTTCCATCAATTTTGCCATAGAACAGAACAAGAAAAGTGTTCGAACTACTATCTGGACTCTTGAATCCTGGTTTTCTTAAGCTCTGATTGTGTGGCGTTGACTCTGCCTTATTTTGGAGTTGTATGACTTGATCTACTTACTTCCCACTGTAATAGCAAGGGAATGTATTAGGAGGTTATAGCCATTTCATTTTGTACTTTTATCTTTAACTATTCTAATATCTGGCCTGAAATGATTAGATTTGTGATATGATGTCAATAAGCTGAATAGGCTATTTATCACGCAGGCTTCATGCCATTCAGACTTTCTGTGCTGTGCCTCAGTTCAACATCAGGTCACAATCTTCTTGTACCCAATACCTGCCACATCTAAAAATATTGCCAAATGCAGGCAGTGATTATTAACATTTGATGTCCCCCAGTGGGAAAGCTCTTTATGTTAGTGAGAGATACATATCTTTTCTGAACTCCTGTTTTTGAAAACTCCAAATATACAGTTTTCTGAAGATTGAGAAGTGAAACACAATGAGTTCATTGGCTGCAAAGAAAAGGAGTAAGGTGTTTTATGGACTTAATGATATGTCTTAACTGCTTTTATGTCATTCCTTTAATTGTACTGGATTTATTCATTGAGGTTTCAGACATTTATTTGTTTCTTTTTGCCTTTAAATTTTTACTGAAACTACGACTGATTCATGTTTTATTTCACAGTGTTTGAATACCCAACAAATAAGTTTGATGGAAGTGTAACCACTTTTATGACTTTTGTTTTTTCAGGAAAGGGAAAGAAGTACCCCCGTCTTTCAAGCAGTTTTTTAGTAGTTCTCTGGCTTTGATGCAGATCAACCTTTCAGGCACAAAACTGTCTCCTGAACCCTTGAAGTGAGTGGTTAATTCATTTTCTCCAGAGCTGTTAAAGTTCAATTTGTTATTATGAATGTGCTTGAGGGAAGGAAGAAAGACGTATAATCCAAAGACAGATGAGAATGCCTTTTTACTTCGGGGCACAGAGTAAATTAAATTTTTTAAAAGTACATTGTGCACTATTGATATTATTGCATTATCTATGAAAAAAAAAAAATCTTCCTTTGGTTTGTGACCTTGGTAGTAGACACTGCCTTTATACTAACCTCTGTTCAGTCCATTTTAGGCATATTCTTTGTGTGTGTATGTGGGCTAATCAATGTTTATTCTAAATATTTCTACTACTAATAATCAAACTTGGCACACATTGTGTGTCTGTAACAGAATCAACTTTTAGGTGCTTTGGTTCCTGAACTACCCGGGTCAGTATAGGCTGTTTGGCATATTTACTTGGCAGCCAATTTATGTCATGGATTAATATCGCCAGTGTAGGTATATTGGTGAAGTTAAAATTTTTAGCTAAATTGAGGTTTGAGAATAATTTGTTATTTTTGAGATTTCTGTACAGCATTGCCAGAAAGAATCAAAAGTTCAGTGTACAAGGACTGTAGAGTCAAATTCTCCTTGAGTCTAAAGATATTTTCAACTAGTTGTGATTATGTGCATGGTCAGATATGCTCAAATGTATGCACAGATTTCTCTTTTCCCTAGCTAACATGTAAGTCAGCATTTAATTTTTTCCTTGTAATTTGTATGAAATGTTAAAATCAATGTCTGCTATTCATTTTACTAGAAAATTAATCTTCACCTAACTTATAAACTGCATTTTCTCTTTTTTTTTTTTTGAGAGATGCGAAGTTCTTGATTCTATATAGTACCATATGACTAAAACAATGAGTACTTCAAGAAAGGTAGATTCAGGGCCGGCCCGGTGGCGCACTGCTACAGTGCGCCGCTTGGGAGTGTGATCTGTACGTCAGCGTTTAATTTTTTCCTTGTAATTTGTATGAAATGTTAAAATCAATGTCTGCTATTCATTTTACTAGAAAATTAATCTTCACCTAACTTATAAACTGCATTTTCTCTTTTTTTTTTTTTTTGAGAGAGATGCAAAGTTCTTGATTCTATATAGTACCATATGACTAAAACAATGGGTACTTCAAGAAAGGTAGATTCAGTCAAGTGCTAAGAAAATGTCTGATATTATAGCAGGCTTTTTTTGCGGGCGCGACACTGAGGGTTGCGATCCGTTGCTGGACACGAAAAAAGACAAAAAAAAGAAAGGTAGATTCAGTCAAGTGCTAAGAAAATGTCTGATATTATAGCAGGCTTTTTTCGAAAATGTTGAATTAATATATCAGAGGTCTCTAAATGCAACAGCCATAAATAATAAAAAGCTTCAGAGTATGGCTTTTGTGTTAAGAAACCTATCAGAATCAGTATTCTAAAGGAGTTTCATTATAATTTAATTGTACTCATTTACTTATGAGTTTTGATATTTATTGAGCATCTGCAGGGTGCTGGATACTACGAGGGCACTGAATAGAAAGCAAAACCTTGTCCTCATCGTGTTTCAGCAGGGGATTAGCATATTCAAAATAGTATTAGTGATAAGTACATGGTATTCTAATTATTTCAGTGTTTTTGACCCCTGTGTAACATAGAGTCACACTTCATTGTTTAATGTAATTGATTTTATGAAATATTCTACAACACAACAACACTCGATGTACTGTACTTTATTATAGCTATATACCTGTAAATAATGTACCTCAAAGAAACTTTGTAATCGTTAAATCTTGGACCTGTTGTTATTTATGTGAATGTCTAATAATGTTAAATCAGTAGTCTCTTCAGCTCTGTATTTTACTCAATATTAATGTGAGGAAGTCTTTATGGCTGAACGTTCTGTTAACAAAATTCTGTATGCACAGTTAATGTGATATGATAATTTGAAAAGATTTCACAAAGCTGAAGTGCTCAAGTTTATGTATGAGACAGTAGGGATGGAGGAGAATTTGCAAAGTATTACCCTAAGCTAGACACTGTATTGGGTGCTTGTATATGGACTGTCACACTTAATGCTGACAGCAGTTTTGGGTAGCTGGTATCATTATCCCCATTTTTACATTTGTGGAAATTGAGGCTCAGCGAAGTTAAGTAATTTGCCCAAATTCACTGTCGCTGGTTGGGCTTTCTGGGAAGCAGACTTTGAGATGGAGATTAGTTTGTAGGGTTTCTATTGGGATGTCTCTTGGGATTTCCACCTGTGAAGGGGGAGAGGAAGGAAAGCAGGACTGCACAGAGGGGGCAGTGAGCTGGGAGGCCTTCCCAGTGAAGGGGGAGAACAGGGCTCAGTCCTGTTCCTGACCCCGTGCTGCCCTCCAGTGCACCAAGAGGGGCGGAGGGGACCCTTGTTTCTTGAAGGCTTTTGTATTAGTAGCCATGAGAGAATAAGCTAAAGAAACGTGGCTTCCTTTGATAGGAACACTTTGTTAGGTATAATATCGGAAGTTTTCCACTTAATTGGGGGTTCCTTATAAACAAGACAGTTAAGACAGTTCTGCCATCACTAGGTTAAGATAAAAACACATTGTGCTGTAGTTTTCCCCCAGTGCCCACGAGGCTTTGTTGTGGTTGTTCGTTTTGTTTTATTTTACTAAGGACGGTTTGTATGGGTAATTTATTTTTACTGTCTCGTGAGTTATTGCCTTCTAATCAGTGGCCTTCTCCAGTTAAATATCTTCAAGCACCCCATTTATTTCACCTTAATCTACATGTACAAAAAGTAGGAAGTATTTTTCTTCCATCTAAGCATTGTAAAAATGAAATGTTGAAATATGTGGCTAAGTCCTAGAAACTGGGCATAGATTGGAAATAAAAGGGACCTCTTTGGTAATGTCCTACCTCACTCATTTTACCGATGAGAACACAAAAAAGTGATGTGTGTAAGGTCACCCACCTGTTAGTAATAGAGCCAAGACCTGAGGATGGTCCTTGTACTTTCAGTGGCTCAATACTACCACCCAAAAGAAAGGGGAAAACAATTTTTATGGAGGAGAAATTTAGTAATTGAACATGTGCACAGATGAGATACACCAACCTTTTAAGGATAAGGCATTAATGAGCTGGATTTAGAAAACAAATAGAATGGCACTCACCTCCAGCCTCTGCTGTGTGCTCCATGCAACTGCTGGGGATCTCTCTCAGCGGGGGAGGCCAAAGAATGGCTGGAAGGAGAACATCTCAGAGACTTGGGCATGAAAAAATTCCCTACCGTCTCACCTCACCCTTACCCTGGAGGATTTTTGGAGTATGCTGGGTGGAGGTCCTTTTCCTGGGAACATGGAGTGCAGGCAGTCAAGCCTGGGTAGCAGATGCCTGGGTTCCACTCTTCCAGTGCTTACCACTGTCTGCCTTGTATTGTAGTTATTTGCTCGCATTATTTGTCTCTTTTGCTTGAGAGCAGGAGCCTTCTCATTCTCATCTTTGTATTCCCCACAAAGCCCAACTTAGGGCCTTTGGTCCATTCAGTGTAATTTAATGGGTGTGTGTGCATGTGTGCGTTTTTTGTTTCAAGCTTGCTCAGTGATGTTGGATTTTATAGGACTGACTTGTAAAAGTGGTATCAATTCATTTTCTTAAAGAGATATGAGATCTGAGTGATGAGTCCAGTCTCCTCAATTTGCAAATGAGAAAATTCCTCAGAGTGGTGATGTAGTTCACTGTGGCCCAGCACGTAGCCAGACAGGCAGGATCCTGAACTCAAATTCAAGATGTGTGCCTTCTTATTTCCAGTGCTTCTATATCCTTGCCCACCCACCTCTTTAGGTCTTTAGTATACTCATCTGGATATAATTTCATATCCTTGTAATACTGTGGTGCCTGACTTCCTCACTACTGTATTCCTTAGGGAAAACAAGATTTACTTTGCTACTCTAATAACAATTGCCTAATAATATTCTAAACATTATTAAGGCTGTTCTCAAGCAGATGCAGGTGGGAATTTATCTGTGATGAACACAATTTAATTTCAATATGCAATTAGGTGTGCTGTTGGTTTATTTGCATAGGAATAGCAGTCCTACCAGGTTTTGCATTTGTGATGGACTTGCTGCCTGTCAGACAGAAGAATGCTGCAGCATCATTTTTTTCACTGTTGTTGGGAGTTGGAAATGCAGTTTGCATTATAAAAACTGAGAGTGTGCTTGATGCTTGACCTAGGACTTGCTGCCTGTCAGACAGAAGAATGCTGCAGCATCATTTTTTTCACTGTTGTTGGGAGGTGGAAATGCAGTTTGCATTATAAAAACTGAGAGTGTGCTTGATGCTTGACCTGTGATTCAGAGAAGGCATTCTTTTTTCTCCAGGCTTTATTCAGTGTGCTTACATAGTTTTGGNAGTATGGAATTCTGGGCTCATTTGAATACAGTCCAACACGTAGCATTTGTAATTATGACAAGTCATAAGCAGTATTTTAGTCATTATATATTCTTTAATGACATGGACTATTGCTGAAAATTAGAAATACCTCCATTTTTACTAGTTAACTTTTTTGTTTGTTTGTTTTTATTTTTTGGTGGCTGGCTGGTACAGGGATCCGAACTGTTAACCTTGGTGTTACAAGGTTGTACTCTAACCAATTGAGCTAATAGGCCAGCCCTAGTTAACTTTATAAAAGCTTTATATATTCAAAGAGATAACCCTGACTTATTTGGAAAGTTCAGTTTTGTGGCATGCTGTATTCCACAGTTATGCTTCATAAATGAATTACTTTATATTTTGAAGTACTATTGCTCTGTTACTTGGAACATGATGTAAATCTTTACAATAGCAAAAAAAAAAAAAAATCACAAACACCTCTATAGAGTAAGGTAAGGGAGTGTGAAGTCTAAGAAATATAATGGAGGGAAAAGTTGAGTTTTCCAAAATACTTTGTTTTGGGGGGCATTTGAAGGTATTGAGACCACCTAGTCAACTCATGTATTTGAAGGCAGCTTATGAAGCCATGCTTTGGTGGAGCTGTAATTGACTGGGGAGATGATAGCATAGACTACAAAGGTTTTTGTATAATCAGCTCTTTTGAATTTACAATGCTGTGGATTCTGTGATGACTGGTTTTCAGGAGAGCTGATAAGCTTGTAGGGCAGAATTGTGCTAACAAATTGCCTTGTCTTCCAGATGAAAGGTGGTGATTAAACTGTTTAATACCCAGTACCTTACCTAGATATAGTTGTAGAAAGCCCTTAGTAATTATGTTGAAATTACTGATTTTACACTGCGGAGTGGATTGTTAGCCAGGCTATTCATACTTTAGTTCACAAATAACTTTATAAGTGTATCAGTCAGGGTAGGTTAGGTTGTTCTACAGTAGTAATGGCCCCCTTCCCAATCTCTGTGGCTCTCAGCAATGTGGTTTTGTAACACGTCTGTCGTGGGCTGGCCACATCACCTTCACTCTGGGAGGCAGAGCAGCCTCTATCCAGAGCATTGGTAGTTGTAGAGCCGAGGAAAAGGGGATCATGGCAGTGCATGCACTGGCTCATAAAGCTTCTCTTTGAAAGCCATACACGTCACTACTGCTCATATCCTAATGGCCAGACAGACTCCTATGGCCATGTCTGCTGTCAGTGGGGGACAGAGCAACATCCTCCCTCAGAAAGGGGCAGTGAATATTTGGAAACATTGGAACAGTCGACACCAAGAAAAAATAGCAGGAGGAGAAGTGTATTCAAAGAATAAAAACAAGCTTATATAGGGCCGGCCCGGTGGCGCACTGGAGAGTGCGCCGCTTGGGAGCGTGGCGGCGCTCC
>NW_007729314.1:0-555 GCF_000696425.1 Galeopterus variegatus
CATTCTTAGCATCACAGAAATTCAGACAGTCCATGCTTCCTAACGAGTTGATTCTTACCAAAATTTTTGGAGGAATTATAAAGAAAGAAATGGTGCATTACTTTCTGGCTTAGCTAGAATGGAGACACCAAAAGCCACACTCCAGTAGCCACTACCCAAAACTTACATACCACGCACTTTCCACAATCACGAGGTTTATTGAAAATCCCGTAAATAACTGAAAAATGCCTTCCCTGATAACTGTCAGTCAGCTCCAGGACAGACAGCTCTCCCTGAGATTTTTAGCCAAGCAGAGGATAGAAATAAAAAGAAAAAACAACAAACCAATGATATATGAAAACAAAAACAATAGAGAAAAACAATGAAACCAAAAGCAAGAATGATCAAGAAAAAAAGAGAACAGACACAAGTTACCAATGTCTAGAATGAAAGAGGAAACATAAATAGATTTTACAGACATTTCAAGGATAATAAGGGAATAATATAAACACTTATATTTTTGAAAAATAAAAACTGTATAATAATTGTGTGAATACTCCAGAAAAGGAAGGCAGA
>NW_007729314.1:916-1472 GCF_000696425.1 Galeopterus variegatus
CATTCTTAGCATCACAGAAATTCAGACAGTCCATGCTTCCTAACGAGTTGATTCTTACCAAGATTTTTGGAGGAATTATAAAGAAAGAAATGGTGCATTACTTTCTAGCTTAGCTAGAATGGAGACACCAAAAGCCACACTCCAGTAGCCACTACCCAAAATTTACATACCACGCACTTTCCACAATCACGAGGTTTATTGAAAATCCCATAAATAACTGAAAAATGCCTTCCCTGATAACTGTCAGTCAGCTCCAGGACAGACAGCTCTCCCTGAGATTTTTAGCCAAGCAGAGGATAGAAATAAAAAGAAAAAACAAACAAACTAATGATATATGAAAACAAAAACAATAGAGAAAAACAATGAAACCAAAAGCAAGAATGATCAAGAAAAAAAGAGAACAGACACAAGTCACCAATGTCTAGAATGAAAGAGGAAACATAAATAGATTTTACAGACATTTCAAGGATAATAAGGGAATAATATAAACACTTGTATTTTTGAAAAATAAAAACTGTATAATAATTGTGTGAATACTCCAGAAAAGGAAGGCAGA
>NW_007729314.1:2573-14817 GCF_000696425.1 Galeopterus variegatus
ATATTTTTTAAATGCTGGCCCTTTAAAAACTTGCAGGGGCTGAAATTCATAGGAAGAAAAAGAAAGGAAAAGAGTTTGAATTTAACAATGAATCATATTAATAGGGATTTGGTTGCTATGTTACAAGATAAAAAGCAAATAGCTGCCAGTTTATATGAAGCTAACAAATGGTTTGTCTTTTTTTAAGTAAAACTTTAGTTCTTTTAAACAAAATTTAGTTAACTTTCAATAATGGACATATAAATACAGAAAAAAATCCATCAGGATAAGTTTGAGTAATACTCAAACAAAGTAAATCTGCTAAAGTCCTTGCAGTTATCTCCTTCCTAGTTTTCTCTCTAAGGGATCAAAAGTTGCTTTTTTCCAAAAGTTGAAGTTAATATAGGTAACATAACAGTTGCAAAGAGAAGGTATGTTAAATGACTTATGTTTTATCTGTTTATCAACAAATCGATGCAATTTTATTAGGATGGCAAATTCAGCAAGGATATCAATTTCCCTGGACATACTGATATGGCTAATATTTTTTAAGTATAAATTAAGCACCTAAGCAATTTTATGTGTATTTGTACATGCTTAAGTACATACATATAAGGTTATTTTAATTAGCAAATAAAGAAATTTTATAAAACTATAAAAATTGTACAGTTCAGAAAAAGGTTGATCTTGAGTATAATGTTTATGCTCTTAAACCATTTTTTATTTTATTTTCAATTGTGGTAAAATACACATAACAAATCTTTTTATTTTAAAAATTTAATTGACAAACATATATATTCAAGGTGTACACCATGGTGATTTGATATACATATACACTGTGTAATAATTATCACAATCAAATAAATTAACACATCTATCACTTCCCACAGTTACCAGTTTGTGTGTGTTTGTGTGATGAGGACATTAATATCTGCTTTTGCCATATTTCAAGTAAACAATACAGTATTATTAACTATAATCACTGTGCTGTACATTATGTCCCTAGAACTTATTCATCTTATAACTGAAAGTTTGTCACCTTTGACCAACATTTCCCCCTTTTCCCCGTCCCCACGCCTCTGGTATCCTACTCTCCATTGTACTCTCTACTTCTGTGAGTTTGATTTTTTAAATTCCACCTATGAGGGTACTTTAAAAACTTCATGGAGAAATTGGATTGAAAGATAATACAAATCCTTCCATGAACTTTTCAAAGAACCCTTCTATGAGTGAGATCATACGGTATGTGTCTTTCAGTATCTGCTTTATTTCACTTAGCATAATGTTCTCCGTGTTATCCATGTTGTCACAAATGACAATATTTCCTTCTATTTTATGGCTGACTAATATTTCATAGAATATATAGAGAAATTTTTCCGAAGAAGATATACAAATAGGCAATGGGTAGTGTTATCCATGTTGTCACAAATGACAATATTTCCTTCTATTTTATGGCTGACCAATATTTCATAGAATATATAGAGAAATTTTTCCGAAGAAGATATACAAATAGGCAATGGGTATATGAAAAGTTGCTCAATATCACTACCCATCAGGGAAATGGAAATCAAAACCACCATGAGATATTCCCCAAACCTGTTAGAATGTCTGTTCTCCAAAAGACAGAAAGTACAAGTGTTGGCAGAGGTGCTGAAAAGGGAATCCTTGTACACTGTTGGTGGGAATGTAGATTGGTGCACCCATTGTGGAAAACAGTATAGAGATTTCTCAAAAAATTAAAAATAGAACTACCATGTGATCCAGCAATCCCACTTCTGGGTATATGTTCAAAGGAAATAAAATCAGCACGTCAAAGAAATAGCGGCACATCCACATTCATCGCAGCACCATTCACGATAGCCAAGATGTGGAAACAACCTAAGTGTCCATTGATGAATGAATGAATAACTTAAATCATTTTTAATGAAAACTCTTGGTTTCCGAAAAGGCTATAGTTTCTAATACCAGTTTGTACTTGGTATTGTGTACACTTGAAATATTTTGCCTTTTCAAATCAAGTAATAATTTCCTAGTTTTAGGTACCTATGACTTATGCTAATTTATTGACATAATGGCATTTTCTCTAAGAAATGTCTTTGGTACTATCTTTCCAATGTACGCCCCAAATTCAGAATGAGAAAACTGTTAAGATGTCTTTTTCATTTTGGTGCTCCTCAAATGGGCCACTCAATTTACTCTTTTGCCTTATAAAGAATGGATGCTGGAAATAATTAAAATATGATATTCTTCATATATTAATAATCTCAACAACCATGAAAGCTAACAAAAATAAATAACCCAAAGACCATCCTTCAGGATCCAGTATCAGAAGAATCCTTTTTTTTTCTTAAGTAGACACTGTAACTCTAGAATTCCCCAACTATATAGAACCCTTCTCATCATAGGGTTTTTTTAAAAAAAAGCTGTGCTTTATGGTACATATGGTATCCTCCAAAACTGGGACCTTGTCATAAGCCCATGGCTTTCCTTAGCATGTCTTTTGACCCTGTAGCTATGACTCACTTGTAGGGTTTCCATGTGGTGGTGGCAGCAGCTTAACTAGTAAAGGCCTCAACCCCCATTCCGGCCAGGTGTAGGAATGCTGTTCAGAACTCATTCCATCCTCGTGGCCTTTGAGGCTCTGGCTTCAATAGCTACAATTTTTCCCTTGCACAAGTCACTTAGCAACTGAGAGGGGGACAGGAACTGAATGCTATGCTTGTAAAATAAGGGGAGTGACACCGGCAACCCCAAAGATAAGCAACAGGAAGCTGTGGAATGGCTGGGAATCTTGTACTTCTGCAGCTTTTCTCTCTTTGGCTTAGCTCCACTTAGTTGCCCAAGACACAAAGCTTTAAGTAGGTTTTGGTAATAACTTTTTAAAATTTACTGGTTACATTGAAGAAAGTCTGACACACTAATTGGGGAGAGGAAGTAATTGTGTAATTTGTTTTATTATCCTCTTTACAGGTGAAACTGGAATAGTTAAGAAGCTATACAAGGTTATTTCTCTAAAAAAAAAAACCTTCATTGACCTATCAGCTCAAGGCCCTGGAGAGGTAAAATGAATTAATGATATTTGTAACTTTTTAAATTCTTATTTTGAAAAAATCCAAATTTGCCAGAAAGTTGCATGAACAGTTCAATGAACTCCTGTATACCCATTCACTAATTGTTAACATTTTGCACATTTCTTTTATATCTCTCTCCTTTCTCTCTCTTTATAATATATATAATGTACAAAGGTACTTCAAAAAGTCTGTGCAAAAATAGACGTAAAAAAGAATAGGAATCTTTCCATGAACTTTCTGAAGTTCTCATATTATAATATACAAATATTTTTATAGTTCTATAATTAAAATATAATATATTCAAATAAATAATATAATTACATTATTACTAAAGCTGGACCATTTGAAAGTTGTTGCAGACGTCATGACGCTTCGTTCCTAAATACTTCCATGTTTATCTCCTAATAGGAACATTACTTTACACAACCACAATACAATCATCTAATTTAGAAAATTCAGTACTGACATACCATATCATATACAAATTTTACCAATCATATCATATACAGAGTCATACCTAACAGGTGTCAACTGCATTTCCTAAAGAGATACAGTGAACATACCCTTACATAGTACACAACTGGTAGACCAGTTATGTAGGGAAAGACGCGTGAAAGACAGCCTTAGAACTATATTGAAAAGGACCATTTCAAGTGTTTCTAATCACTAATGCTGCTCTTACACTCCACAACATACAACCCAAGGATTTATACTTCCCAATGCAAAGTATCTTACAATCTGAATATCCATTACCACTGGAGAGCTAACCCTGGGCTCACTAAAAGGCCTCCAGAAGCAGAAAGTTTATAGAAATAAACAGACAATTATAACAGACAACTTCCACAGGTGCCAACATTGTCAGCTGTGAAATTTCTTACTTGGCCCAGACCCTATAAAAAGAGTTAACCCAAACACATCGAAACTGCATACCTCGATTGAAATCTATGTCCCCCACAATTACTGCTGTTACTTAAATATCCAGAGCCTCAAACTCACCCACAGAATGTTAGGGATAGAAAGACAGATGACTAATAATGCAAGTTATGATTCAATTATTTTGTCATAAATCAATTGAAAACTATCATGTGATTTGTTTAAATTTACTAAAATGTTTGTTCTTTGCAATTAGACCAATGATATTCAGGCAGCAATTTGTACCAACTGATTATCTTTCTGTCCCTCACTATGTCCCGCAAGAGACTATTTTTCCTACATAATTAGATGGACCTCTTATGCTAATGACATCAAAATGTAACCTATGCTTTGTCAAGATCATTCTACCATCGTAAAACTTGAAAAAAAAACTCTTTGTTTCTCATATTTTGAGGGGAGTCTGGCATTGTAACTTACCAGAAAATGTCCAGGACACCACATATCACTAGGATTTCTTCCTTACACTGAAATGTGTCTACACAATTTATAACTGACTGTTACCAAACAACAAATAAAATAGCTCAAGTTTTAGAAGTTCACTCAACCAGCATAAATTTACTGGCTAGACTATTCCTAGCTGATAAAATTGTCCCTGACTATTTATAGGCCAACCATTTATTGAGTCAATACAATAATTAACACATGGGTAAATATTTCAGGAAAAGTGGAATCATTAATTTGAGGGAAAAAAAGCCACATAATTATTTAAGGTTGGCCAAACTGATCTATGGGACTTATTCTCCTGGTTTGTTCTAGGTCAATGAAAAACTAGATACAAAGTGGGATTCCAAATATTTCTTTTGACATTTATGATTGTCCCATACCTCTTGTGTTTTCTACTAAGTAATATGCAGGTGCTTAGAAATTACAACACTACCATTATGCTAGGTTGACACCCAGCAATATCTTAGTCCATTTAGGATACCATAACAAAATACCAGAAACTGAGTAGCTTATAAACAACAGAAATTTATTTCTCATAGTACTGGAGGCTGGGAAGTCCAAGACCAAGGTGCTGGCAGATTTGATGTCTGGTAAGGGCCTGCTTTCTGGTTCATAGAGTACACCTTCCTGCTGTGTCCTCACATGTGGAAGGGGCAAGGGAGCTCTCTTGGGTCTCTTTCATAAAGGCACTAATCCCATTCATGAGGGCTTCACCCCCATGACCTAATTACTTCACCTCCTAATACCCTTGCCTTGGGGGTTAAGATTTCAACATACAAATTTGAGGGGACATAAACATTCAGTCCATTGCCATACTGCATCAGAAAGACGGAAGCTATCACAGCTCACTCAGCAGACTTTGACCAAAAGGAGGGCAAAGTTATTGTAATAGAGAAAAGGTGCAATCTTAGGTTAACTAAGGTGGAGAAGGCAGCAGAAGTCCAGCAGAGTTCAGCAACAGCCACACCCAGAAATAGGACGTATCACTTTCTGCCACTTTCAGTCACAAGATTTCTCAGAAAACTCATAACTAGAACTACCTTCCCTGATAAATGCCAGTCTGCATTGGGGAAAATGCTGTCCCTGATAAGTTTAACTAATCAGCCTGATGACGCATTAAAATAATAATAATAATCTTTCATTGTTCTTCAGGCTGCTGTGGGTTTTACTTTTATAAACCCTTCCACTCCTTGGTTCCACAATTGATCTCCAGCGCATGTAAATAAATGCCACCTGTGCTTTTAGCTAAACTGAACACATCTGAGTTATTTTTGAATGAGATGATCCTGAATCAAATCAAAAAGTTTAATTTCATTTATAGAAAACACAGGAACAAGTTAAGTGACCACACTAAAAGCCAACAGTCGCATCCAGAATGTAAGAAAGTTCACAGGATAATTGACTCAGTATGTGCAATAAGTCAATGGCAAGAATTTTAAAAATGAAGGGAAGTCTGCTCCAGATTAAAAGAAATTTGAGAAACATAAAACTGAATATAATGGGTTGACCATATTTGGGTCCTCTTTCAAACAAAGAAACTATAAAAAGGCATTCTTCAATCATGAAAATGTGGTTATGAACCAGGTGTTAGATGATACCAAAAAATTATTGTTAAAATTAAGTGTAATAATAAAATTGTGTTTGTGTAATAAAAGGTTCATGTTTTAGAGATACCTGATTGTGTAAGAGTTTATTTAAATGATGTATAAGATTTCCTTTTAATGATTTCAGCAAAGATGAAAAAAAGAAAAAGAAATAGAAGCAATAAAATCTTAATAATTTTTTAACTTGACTGATACAAGTTGATTATTTGCTCTTCTTTTGTGTTTGAAATGAAATAGTTCATGATGAAAATTTAAGTACAATATTTTTATATTTTGATTTAAATATTTAACATAAAAGATGTATGTGCACACAAATGTTTGGAGTCCTTTTTCCAAAGGAGAACATTTCCTGCACATTCTAAATAAACTCAGATAACACATCTGCAAATCTATAACCAATTTATTTCTGCCACAACAGGCAGCACTTCCTTCCTAACTTACATATTGCTCCATTATTTCTGAACTGAACTCCTAAAAGTTAGGTGTAGTTTCTTAGCCTATGATTCAGGAAGCAATTTTAGAAAGGAAGAGTCATTCAAGATGTGAAGAGATAAGAAAAACTGGAATGAGATTCTGCTGTCTATAGTTGAGTTCAAGGCTAATGTTAATGTCAAATTGAATTTTTGACTAAACAGCCTTTTAAAACTACTACCTACATCTATTAATTCATTTCCATTTGATAATATAGCAGACGGGGATGGAGGAAGTTCAGAGGGTCAGAGAAAGGATTAATAAATAACTAATGGAAAAAATCTCCCTGGAAAGCAGTATAATAAAATGCTTTTGCTTTTCTCTTCCCTGCTTTTGCTTTTCTCTTCCCTAATTTCTTCTCCTCATTCCAGCTGTGATTTAGAAAAACAAAGTTCTTAGGCAACTAATGTTAACTGTATGTATGCTGCAACATTCACAGTAGAGTTTCTGTTTAAAAAATAAAATAAAATAGGGCTTGTGGGGTAAATAGAGTAAGTTGTATTTCTCCTTGATTTCTCTTCCAAGAGCTTCAATATTGTCTCCATTGTGCTCTTACTTGAGGCTTGTAAGCCAAGATGCTGGGTGGAATCCCAACTTCCCAACTTCAGTGGTGTCCAGCTGATGTTTTCCCTGGACTCAGGCTATAAATCAAGTCATGGAGAAAAAGAGAAAGTTACAGTAATCGCTGCCATGATAGCAAATAGTTTTTCATCATTACCAACTTAATGTAAAGATTCAGCTTATTAAATTTATATCAATCCCTTCTTATGATTAGAGCAAATTCATTTCCAGAAAAGTTCAATTATAAAACCACCAATAGGATCTACTAATTTCAATATCATTTTGCTTCAGGGGTGAATTATACTAATTAATAATATATACAAGTCCCATTTGGACATAAAGAAAACTCCAGGTACAGAAAAAAAAAGGTAATAATTAACTAAGCATTCTTCATTTTTAAATAACTAATTTAAGAAGAAAACTATAAAAATATGTTCATTCTGCATTTTAGAAATAACTCTTACACATTGGCAAATTCCTGAAAAATATAGATTGCTTTGTTAATAAAGAACACTAGCTATACTTCCTTGGAGTGACTCTTTTTTTAAATAAACCATACTGGACAGCTCTACTAAAGGACATCTGATCCTTTTTATTTTTCATTAATCTGAAAGGACTTAAATATGGCAAAATAATCAAAATGTTAGTCAATTAACTTTTTTTCTTCATTAGTTATTGTTTTACATGCATGTCTACAAATCTTCAGCTGTAACTGCATTATATCCTAAATTTCTAACCACCTAGATACCTTCTGTGGCTTTTATTTTTCAAATTTCCTTTGTAGTCAGCTGAGGTCAGATCAAAACAATTAATTCAACTAACAATGTTTTTCATATCTCACTAACTTTTAGCGATTACTTTAGGGTTCTTTCCCAGACACTTGATTATTAATAGCAGAAAATCATATGACTATATTAGATGACATCAGCTAATCCTCCAAAGCAACTGTTCCTCTCCAGTTTGGAAAGAAATCAACACCCCAGGCCTCCTTGCAGAGATAATACTGCAATAGGCTATAACCCCTGGCAATTAAAATCTCTGTTAGCATATCTTTGATTTTCACAACTTCAACTGTTAAAGATAACAAAATTAGCAAGGGCCTTCTACTAATATGACAGCTCTACCCACCCTTTTGGGAATGGGGCAGGATATACATAAATAAATAATACTAAATAGCCTAGTATCTGGTCCCAACATGAGCTAAGCAAAGAAGGGGGTTTGGAAGCATCGATATGGCTTCACTGGGTTTCATCATCTTAAATCACTTTCAATTGTGTAATATTAATTATTATCATTATTTCACAAGCATTTATTGACTATCTACCATGTGAATCATGAGGCCGAGCACTAGGAAAGATATAAAGATGTACACTACTTAGTCCCTACCATTAAAAAGTTTAAATGTATTGGAAGCCATAAACATAGTCATTGTACTTACAATTTATTAAATATCCATGGCAGATTTAAGCAGTTTATACATGTTAATCCTTCAGTCTACCCAAATCCCTGCAAGATAGGTACCACTGTCCTTATTTGACATTGTATAGATCGAGACATTACTTTTTCATTTGGGTGTCCAACCCCCCCCTCAAAACCATTTCCTTCGGGGAAAGCTAATTCCCATCTCCAGATCTCTGGGGCCAACTTTACCTCTGCAGTTAGATGAGCCAACGAATCCCCTGTTATTG
Source organism: Galeopterus variegatus (assembly GCF_000696425.1). NCBI lineage: Eukaryota > Metazoa > Chordata > Mammalia > Dermoptera > Cynocephalidae > Galeopterus > Galeopterus variegatus. Next base: position 11,325 of record NW_007729314.1, read on the forward strand.
TCAGAGCTGGTTTGGGTTGTTTTCTCTATTATTTGCAACCAAAAGTTCTCTAACTGTTACACAGGATGATAATCATCCTCCAAAATTAATAATATTTTCTTAAAGAGGTGGGAGTTACATTTTCTTTCATTTTGTATTTTTTAGACATTGAAGAGAAGCTTGGGTGACATTTAAACATAAAAGCCTAAGACTTCATTAAGTAACTATTTGTTGAATGAATGAATTGGCTGAAGAAATTAATGAATAAGTGAATAAACTACTGAATATGAAATAATTTTCTGTTAAAAGAAAATAAAAACTATAATTGATAATGACCCAGCTCTTTGAATTTGTTCAGTTTTTCTTAGTCAGTTGACAATAGCCTCCTATCTTTATATTCTATAGTAAATCATATTAACCTACCCCTCCTTTGTTTGACATTATTTGAAAATAATACATAGCTGAACTTAGGTGGCCAGCACTCAGAAAGTCAGAAATAGAAAAGAGTCACATATCTGACACTTGTCCCTGTATATACTAATCTCCCTCTCACATTCCTATTCATCAGCAAGTAATATCCTCCAGAGAATGAGAGAGATTAGGGCAGTAGAATGAGTGTTCTATTTTGTTTCCTCATAGTGATCAAAAGTGCAATAGATCTCATTCAACTGCCAATTGCAGTTGTTAAAGTCATAAATGCCATGTCCTGGGCCTTTGCTCTTCATGGAAGCTGAAGACTGCATAGAGATGGCACACAGCCTAAGGGGGAAGGGTACAGTGGGGAAAAGAGGAATACCTTAAAGATATTAGTCGCACTGACATGCTGAAGATCCCTCATCTCATGACTGGTAACTACTCCACTGAGAGGGAATTCACTCTCACATTTAAAATGGGAAATGACTATAGAGAGGAAGAAAATTGTTATTTATTTACAGACCCTGCCAACTTCCATATTGCTCTCCTGCTGTGTCATAGTCACAAACCTGTACAATGATAGGGACGATAATTTCTAATCTTCCTGTTCAAGAAATAAGTTTATTGATCTCCATTTTATCTTTTATTTTCCCCATGATTCAGCAGGTCAGAATTGCTACAGTTCCAGTAGCTTCCTATCATTCAGCAAGACAGCCATGAGGTTAAAATGTCTGACAAGTTAATAAGAGGTGAAGAAATTTATTTCAGCACCAAGGAGAGTGCCCGCTATTTTCAGTGTTTCATGTAGTATTTGAAACTGCATATTATTCATGAGGGTAGAAAAATTTTGAAATGTGGCTTGATAGAAAGCTGCTAAGAATTTATTTTATTAATGAGAAAAATCTTGATCATTTCTATAAAGTTAAAATTTTGCCAGGGTTTCATACATGTTTCTGATTGCAACAATGTGCTGTTCTTCCAGCTTTCAAATACATTGGAATTAGAGATTCTTTGCCTGTTTTTCTAATATCAAAACCACAGCTTCTGCATGGATTTAGACTGGTTCAATGAATTTGCAGAAGTGTTAAATTAACAGTGATTAAAAGCTCCACAAGAGCAAGCTCTAAAATCTTTCTCAATGCTGTGTTCTTAGAGCCCTGCACATGGTAAATGCTCGATAAATATTTGAATTAAGTGATAAAAAAAAATGAATTAATGACTGGCATTCATTAAGTGAGAATAGTTCATTACAATTCACTAATAAATTGTTTTTAATAAAAATCACTTTTTGACACTGGTCTCAAAGATCCTCAAATACCACACTGCTCAATCTGGAACTTGAATACCTCTTTTCTTGGCCTAGGTCAATGGAGTTTCTCTGGATCTCAGAAAAATCATGCCCTAAACCATGACTTTCATCTCCCCTAAGTTTTCAATGTAAAGGGTTCTCCTGAAAGCCCTAAAAATCTCACCAAGGTTTCAGCCCATGTATCATACACTTTCAGGGCAGCATGGCATCCACCTGTTGTCCCCCAGTGCCCAAACCAACCAGCCAACCTGGTTGTGTCCTGTTACCAAAAGGGCCGCACACAGGCACAGGAAGCTAAACTGTCATGCTCCTCCACCAAGTCCCCAGGTGGACCATAATTACCACCCCTACCCCACAATAGTCAGGCAAGGGGAGAAAACACTGATACTCCCTCTCCTGAGAGACCCTCAAGAGTTCAGAGACAGTCCAGATGTGCTAAAGAATAAAGGACAATAACGCAAGTCTATTCTGAGCTGCCACCATAGCTAGACATGGGGTAGCCCTGGGAAACTAGACCTACCAAGGATAGAGCCAAAGGTGAAAATGGAAATATGAAAAAGTAAAAACACAGTGTTTAAACAGATTTTTCCAACAGCCAGCATATTGTGAGGACTTCTCAGGCCTCTGCATCCCTTTCCATTGAATTGTGCAATGAAACGTGTGGGCAAAGTCAAGCCTCCTGGCTCCCAGGTAGGCACAGCCCAGTTCTTAGCTCCTAGGAGGATTCTGGGCTAAGGCTCCACTCTACTTGGACTGTACTATCAGGCCCCCATAATGGGGGGAGCTGCCAGGGAAGGACTGATTTCCATTTCAAACTGCATTCTGGTACTTTGTACTCCAGCACCATTGGCCGATCAATATTTAATGCTTGGAGATTCTGACTCTGCGGGAGTCATGTCAGGGGACCTTGGGAGCCAATCTGCTTGAGCTTCGGAGTGATAATTATTCATGGGCTCCTGCCTCTTGCTCTTTCTCTAGCTCGGTCCCACTCTGCAGACTCAGTGCCTTATTCAGTCTTCTCTCTCGCTCTCTCCGCTGCTGTAGCCGGACCCTTCGCCTTCGCACCACTCAGCATCTGCACATCCCCACGATGGCTAAAACAGCAATGGGTAAGGCATCGCGCCTCGTTCTCCCTCGGCTCGACCTGAAACCCACCTCTCACCTTCTCTCTTAGAGCTTTGAAAGCTTTGGGAGCTATTTTATAAAGCAATAGACGTTAATGGTAACACAGGAGCCAGGAAGGACGGAGGCAGCTTTGGGGGAGGTGAGAGGGCAAAAGGGGGTCCTTGGAAATCTAAAGCGAAGAATTTCTTTTAAAAGATAGAAACAGGTAAGTTGCCCTCCCATGGTTAGGGAATTTATTCTGTTTTCCATATTTTAAAATAGGGCTCAATCGTGAGAGGAGGGGACTACCTTAACTGTTTGCCTCAAATGGGATTAAGGGACATTCAGGAAAGTGCTTTATAACGTCTTTTATTTCTTCTCTAGTTTAAAAAGAAAATGCGTAAGGAGAATGGGGAGATTGGGATAAAGGAGAAAGGAAATTGCAAAGTCAAAGCATTTAGGCTGATTCTATTTAGGCTGTTTGAAAGATGGGTGGAGACGAGGGCGATGGGGAGAACGGGGCGCATTTTATGGTATTGTCTCGTCGGAGAAACCGCTAGTCCCGGGGCGCGGTGCAGGGAGGTAAGGCGGCGGGGCGAAGGGGGGTGGGGTGGGACCTCCGCTCCTTTGTTTTAGGGAAAGGGAGGGGAAGGAGAGAGGAAGTCGGGGAGGGCGTGGGGGGCGCGG
>NW_007729314.1:15274-36045 GCF_000696425.1 Galeopterus variegatus
CTTTGTGTGCGGACCAGCGGTCCCGGGGGGGAGGCACCTGCAGCGCTGGGCGCACAATGCGACAGCCCCACCCTGTGCGGAACGCGCCGCCCCTCCCCCCGCCCGCTGCTGCATCTTCAGGCGAAAGGGGGTCGGGCGGGGAGCGCAGCGCGACACTCGGGAGCCCAGCCCTGCGGGGACAGCGGCGCCACGCCCGGCGCTCCGGACTCCCGGCTGGGGCTTGCGAAAGCGACCTGACCACTGCCCCGCCCTCCCATCCTGGCCGCATTGTTCTGCTTTAGTGGGGGGGTGGCGGGGAGTGACATTTTCCTTTTCAGAACCACGTTACACAGGGAGTTCAGACACAGACACAGATAAAGCCCTCTTAGAACTCTTTTGATGGTTTTGAGGAAGAGCTTCTGGAATCTAGATCTGTGTATACTTAATAACAGATAAAGCCGTGTAATACAAAGCAAAAGAGGTCAAGGTCTTAGGTTGAGCCACGTGAAATTTCCGTTTCTGGGTCAGACAGAACCAAATATCGCCAATTTCATAGTATCAAAGACAGAGATAGTAGAGATACGGAGAGATCGAACAAGATTCTGGACCCAGGGCCTGTATCCCCAATCGGTCTTGCGCCTCGAGTGCCCCATGCTTCCGGCTTTCGGTGGCCCCGGGATGGACAGGGAGAGGCCTGGCGTCCGGGGGCGGCTGGACGCACCCCTCCCCGGGATCCGGGTGCGGAACGCGGAGAAGGGGGCAAACTGCCGAAGGCGCTGGATCTGGACAGCTCCTCCTGCCCCACCCTCCCCGTGGAGCTGGGAAGACCGCAGGCTCCGAGACTGCCGGGCGGGGAAGCGGGGAAGGGAGGAGCCTTTGAGCTCTCCGCTGTCCGGGAACCCCTCTCCCCAGCCCCGCAGTCCAGAATGGCCCTGGCACCCCTCGAAGTGCGCAGTCACCCGGCGTGGCTCTCAGTCCTTGCGCCGAGCCCCTCCCAGCCAAGTGGGTGGCTCTGCAGAAAAGCTGACTCGAGCCCCACCAGGCCACACAAAGGCGCGGCCCCACCCTGCCCTGCCCAAGCCCACAGAGGTGACCCCGTCCCTGGGCTATGGGAAGGGCTCTCTCTTCTCGCCTTCCACAGCCCACGGAGCTCTTGCCATTTTACTTAAGCCCACAGCCCACCTCTGTTCTCTGTGATTTCCCAGCATGGAGACCCTGCGGAGGGTCTACCTAGGAGGGACCCTTTCTCCTCCAGCGGGGCGCGGCTCGGTCCCACCCTTCCCCGCTGGGGTCCAGCGCCTCCAGCTTCTGGCCTGGTGGGGGCGCACGTGGTCCTTGGGCCGGTGGAGCGCGGCCAGCCCTGCAGAGCCCGGCGCCGCGCCCTGCGCGCCCCTCCCCGGAGCCAGGCGCTCGCCCCCGCGGGTGCCGCCGGGCAGACGGATTTCTGCGCAGTGCCCTGAGCTACCCCCGCTTCCCACAATTTGCAGTTCACCCGCATATCCAGGAAGGTTCTGAGAATGGACGGTGGAGGCGATCTCGCTTTGCGCTCTGCACCCCTCCCACCCCCATCCCCATCCCCCGAGATTTTTGCTGCGGGAGGGCGGCTACTAACTCATCGTAAACATCAGTATTATTATTATTATTTCAAGTCATCATTATTATTATTTCATGGCTCAGTGGCCTGATGTGTTCTCATTTGTTCAAAAGGGACATTACGTTGATTGCATTTGGTTAAGGATTAACCCTTCTTGCACTCACTTTTCTTCTTCTTAATCCCACTCGTCTCCTCCCCCCAAAGCAGGAAATTTTGTCTCCGGTTGTTCATTTAAGTTATAAAGCAAATATATTTTCACTTCCTGTCGTGATGATGTTTGTTCGCGTGGATGGGATATATGTCCAAGTGTTTGCCAAGTGAAGAAGGGCAGTGTTTGTGTGCCAATGACTGCTGGAAATTTTTCCGCAGAGAATTATTTGTGGCAGCAATGGGTGAAAAAATATATATATAATTGAGATGTTATGTTTTTCAGCATAAGGTTGTGTCTACAAACTTATAAATATAGGTTATGCACAAAATTCTGGGGGGGTTTCTCCTGAAACTGCTCTTCCAACTGCTGATTTTTGACACGGTGTCAATTCTACACAGAAACACGAATCGTGAAATGGTAGCTGCCATCCCAGTGAAAATCCCACCCCAAATATGACAAATGTAAGGGTCCTTTCTGCCATAATTAAGCTGCATTTGCAAATCACGAAAAGAAACACTACGTCTGCAATATTCAAATAATAGATTTTTAAATCACTCCAAATGCAAAACAATCAATCATCAGGGCGGTTGCTTTTTTCCTGATTCATTAAACAATTATTGTATTCAGCATGATTGCACTCGGTGCGTATAATAGTCCCCGTTAGCTTCTCTAGTGAAGTGGGCACCTTCTAAATAGATATATAAATAACTAGAAGTGAAAAGCAGGGAATTTGGCCGAGATTTCAGTATAAAACTGAAAGAAAAATAGCAGTAGATTATCAATTGATCTCATATATTTAATTTATAGCAGCTGAGTAAGCTGAGCCTGCAATAAACACCATGTGACCCAGTGTAGCACACTGCATGTAGCTAGTACAATAGTATAAATCCATAGACCTGACGGTGTTTGTCTATGCATGTTAGAAGTCTCTGAAAGAAAGTACATTTCAAAATGATAATTAAGATTGGATGATTTATAATATTAAAATCTAGAACTTTGTTTAGTCAAAATCCTCAATGGTTTTGCAATGTAATTTACAGATTTGTGGTAAATTATTCTCTCCTAAGGGGAAGAGATATATTTTGTTGTTGTTGTTAAAGCAGTTGCCGCTATCGTTATTAATATTTTTACCAAGATTTTATTTGTTGCATTAAAAACAGTCTTTTTACTTTGGGTTTTTAATTTTTTAATTACTAATGGATAAATTGTAAAATAAGTATTTGATCATTTGGCACAATATGACTTCCATCAAATCGCTTATTCTCAGTGATAAAAATGCTGCGAGAGGGCTATATTTTACTTAGATTCAGGAAATATCCTCTCAGAGTGCCATACAGCTGATTCATACAACCAAAAGTTTTCTTCCCTATAATTTAGGATCAAAATAGTTACTTAATTCTATGACTATCTAGTAATGGCTATCAAGCAGAATTTTTAAATTAAATCTGCACAACTAAAAATGAAGGGGAAGATGAATTAATTACACATTGAATTGAAGATTTTGTCATTGATAAATCCAGACCATCTTTAGGAAAATTCCTCATTTATCAATCACCATTGCTTTTTATACAACTGAGTAAGACTGACAACATGCCCACGCCACTGCAATAGCTCATGGCTCACACACGCCTGGATGAAGCTGGCCTCAGAGCAGGTGGGAGCTGGCAGCACAAACCTGGGCCTGGGCGTGGCCACCCAAGCTGCTGATAGCTAACCCCAGCTCACACCAGTTTCCTTTTGGGTGGTGGAAAAACATATTCTGTTGTCACAAGATCTGTGACCTTATATGAAAAAATGCAAGAAATTTTCCAAACGAGAAGAAAATACAGAATTTATCCGGTGACCCAGATGTTTCCAGAACCTGGCTGGTTCTCTTTCCTGGTTCTTTCAGCTGCAAAACCTTGGAGTCGGCATTAACTTTTCATCCCACTAGAGGGCAATCAAGTTCTCAAAAGAAGTAAGACGATTGATTTAAACCTACTTCCAAATACAGTATTAACTGTATAATAAAATCTTTTCTTTTATCTGGAACATTCAATTATTTATTCAATAAGTTAATGCCATGTTTTACCCTAGTTGATTAAAAGGGTTTGTATATCTTCTCAAGGAGGCAAGGTGAAATGAGTGATCATAGTCTTCTTTTATCTGGAACATTCAATTATTTATTCAATAAGTTAATGCCATGTTTTACCCTAGTTAATTAAAAGGGTTTGTATATCTTCTCAAGGAGGCAAGGTGAAATGAGTGATCATAGTATGGAAGTGGACACAGGACCTGGCTAATTATTCCCTTATGATTTTACTTTCCAGTTCCATTACATTATTATTATACCGTTTATTTTACTTTAGGAGTTTAGTAGTGGAAAATGGTAGAAAATGTCAATAGCAAGAGCAAATTTAGGAAAATAATGGTTTAACGTTTAAATAAAGGAATAAATGAAAGAAAAACATTGTTTACTTATTCATTTCTTTAAAATGTGCCCAATGTTGGGGACACACCTGAATATCAGAGTCTCTGCCTTCAGGGAACCTGCAGGCCAGAAAGTAGAACAGGTAGATACGACGTGATATTGAGAAGGGGTATCAAAAACTGGCTGTTACTATTTTCCCCATCTTCTAAGTTTATTCTTCTTTTCCATTTAAAGGATACCTTTTTAAACCAAATCCAATGTGATTATGGTCTAATTTTTATCAGCTTTTAACAATTATTGAGCATCTCCTTGTAATAGCTTTATTAGTTTAGTAGAAAATTGATGTCAATTTTAATGAAGTGAGATGAAACAGATAAGTATAAACTAATTTTTAGAAACATCAAAAGTGGATTTTTTTCATGTTTGCATTGGTAGGGGAATTCTTTTTCTCTTATATTTTATATATCCATAATCCATCTATAAAATATTTGATAGTGACATATTACTGTGTTCCTCAAACTTCCATGTGCATATGAATTACATGTAATTTTCATTAAAATGCAAATTTTAATTCAGTAGATCTGGCTTAAGGCCAGACATTCCACATTCGTAACAAAACTCTCCAATGATGCTGATTCTGACCACCTAAGACATGAGTGTTTATATTTCTAAAATAAATATAAAGCTTTGGTTTGCATGTATCCCTCATAATAAGCTCTAGTATTATGACTTAACATTTTTAAATCCATGGCAATCTTTACAAAATATTTCACTTCCAAACTCATTAACTAAGGAATTTTATGCCTCTGGGAATTAGGTGTTTGCTATCTTTTAAATGGATTTTTAAAAATATGTTCATGTTGCAGGACTCAGCAGAAGACCTTCAAGAAAAATGTGGAAAATGAGAATTTAGCTCTTTGTGTGTGTGTGTATCTAAGTAGAAATGAATGTGTTTGTGGGACAGATGAGAAGGATAAGTCAATAATGCTACCTTACTGTTATTTACAAACAATATGCAGAACAGAAAGTTCAACTCAGAACTTTTCAGATGTGGGATAATGTGCAAAATCCTGTAACCTTACTTGCTACACAGCTAATTTACTACAGATATTCTACATGCTGAAGAGATTAAAACGGAGGATTGTTGTCTCCATATACAAGTATAAGAAGTAATACTTCTTACTTAAATTATTCTAACAGAGTATTTCTTCCGAGCTGCCACATGAGAAAATTAAGAACTTATTGAGTATGTCTGTATATTTTTTAAAAGATTATGTGTGATTCTTCTACTTACTTAAGCCAGCAAAAGACTTCCATTATTCAATAATGACTTTCTAAGAAAGTCAACCTTGAGGAAAAAATGATCTTAAGGGAATATCATCAAAGATATCATGTGTCAGTTCTGCCGTGTGGTGAGTTGCTGACCATGCAAACATGACCGTATTTCTGTAAATGTTATCCTGCAAAAACAATACTATACATGGAATGTCTCAAATTAGAAATACCGCATTTCCTAAAGAGGGCACTAAAAACATAACCTCAAATACAGCTGACCAGAGAGTTGGTAGAATATACTGCTACTCAGCATGAAGTTGGATCAAGTCTGAAGGTTATCCATTCCTTTATTTTTGTTGTTGTTAACTGTTCATTTTAGGTTCTCTCAGAAGCTGGGAAACTCAATTTTTCACAATTTCTGATACATTGAAAGAAAGGAAGACAGGCTAAGACAACATTACAAAAATTATGTGTTTTAAACATTTAATCCTGGCAGTCTATCATGGCTGTGTGTATAACCTTATTTGGAGATGTCAAAATTCTAAACTTGAAGACCTTGAACCAAAACGGCTTCCTAAATAGTTCTTTAATCAACAGTTTTACTGCAATGTTGCTTTCTTTCAAAAATCATTTTTCTGGCATAGACATAAATTTCAGATTCTCTATAACAAGTAACTTTTATTCATTGATTTTAACCCTTATATAGCACATGTAACATGTGAAGAACTGTTCAAAGCACTTTCCATGTATTAACTATGTTAATCATCTAATAATCCTGAGAAGGAGGTTCTATTACAGATGAGGAAACTGAGGCACAGAAAAGTGAAGTGACTTGCCAAGGCCATACAGTTTGGGCTCAGGCCATCTGGCTCCAGAATCTATGTCTTTAACCAGTACCTGCTGATCTTATATCTGCTCCACATCAGAGATGCTCCCACCTCAGAGGTCAAACCTGTGGTGTTGCCATTTTGTTTAACAGGACTGAGATGGTCTTGTCCTTTCTGAGAACAGACTCACCTCGAAGAGGAATATACGTTCAAATTGATGACTGGTATTAGTAGCTAACCTAAGGCTTATTAAAATAATTGCCATGAGTTAGGTTTTGGGGGAAGGAGAGCTATGAGATCTTGGGGATTGTAATGTACAGAACACATGGCTACAGACTCAGCTAAGAGCACTGCAGTGACTTCTGTGATGACTGCAGTGACGCACTGTGATGACCCCCCCAAAAAAATGTTGACTTAATCTCATCAGTCTCATCATGCTTAGTGCATTTCAGAATGTATCCTTAACTCCTTCCATAGACCCTAGATAGTGACGCACTGTGATGACCCCCCCAAAAAAATGTTGACTTAATCTCATCAGTCTCATCATGCGTAGTGCATTTCAGAATGTATCCTTAACTCCTTCCATAGACCCTAGATTTTTAATTTTAATATTTTGTTCTATAAAATACATTTAGAACTAAAAGAGATATACAGCCCCAGCATCCACATTTAATATAATGATTAGATTGATAACTTGATAACTTCAAGATTCTCATCATCTTATTACCTCAAAAGCAGTCAGGCAGAAGAGATCTGTGGGAAGGTTTTGAATCCCTAGTGGAACATTTTTAATTATCTTTTAATAAAGGAATCAGGCCCTGTCATTTGTCAAGGAGACATTTGCAGTAGTAAAACCTGAGTTTATAATAACCCATTTTTATTAGTCATGATTAAAGATAACATTTTGTGTACAGTTGTTCTCACAAAACACTTTTATGTGAATGTAAAGGTTAATTAATGCATTTCAGCAATCATTTTGCTAGTCATTTGAAATATAGCTTCTCTAGGAATTGTACTTAAGAAAAGGAGCCACACACGACACTATCAAACCATAACAAAAAGATTGTAAGGTTTTTCTCGCTTGTAATGTTGTTGGCCTCCAGAGGAAAATATTTAATACACTGAAAAGTAAAAATTATAGATCCCAAAATGTGTTTTTGTAACAAGAAATAGATAATTACAGTTCTCATATAGCACATTAAAAATAATTTATTTTGGGACATAATAATCAACTACATTGTATATTGACAAAATAAAAATTTTAAAAATAATAATAAAAAAAATAAAAGAATACTCTCCCCCCCCCAAAAAAAATAATAATAATAATAATAATTTATTTTTGTAGAGCAAGAATATTGTCTAGGACTGAATTCCTTTTTTTTAACCATAATTGGAAAGCAGTGCTTGCAAGAGTGCCATTTAGCATTTATTCTCCTGGAATAACTGTATTTTAGATGTTCTAGTTCATATAGTATCCATTAGTACAAGTACTAAGTATAACAATAGATCATCAGTAATATGAATCTGTCCATCTTTTAGTTGTATGTCTTTATATCAGGATGAAGAGAATTGAATAAAATTTATCTAAACCTAATCCCCAAATACTTTTATAAGAAAGTGTTTTAAAGTGTAAATTAAATTTTTATTTGCTTTCTGCTCCCTCTTTTGGAACATTTTTTTTCCTATGAACTGCAGCCATAAAGTTTAATTTTCATTTAACAAAACTGCTCACAGTAAACCTAATAATCTTCCAGTTCAGGCTTCCTAGTGAGCAGAAACCTAACTCACATGAAAAAAAAAAAAACCCAACTTATAATATATTGACTATTACAAAACTGAGACCAGAAAATCCCATCAAGGTCGTGCTGTCATCACTTCCAGACTCTAACAGGAAGGGATGCCAACTATCTCAGGCAGTTGATCTCATGAGCATAGAGTTACTGCAGCCTCCCTTGGAACCGTGTATGAGAGCATAGTTAGCTTTGCTACTGCAGAGTTCTTTTTGTTTCCAACACAAATATCTATTGTTGTTATTTAAGTCTTATAGTTTTATCTAAGAAATGCCAGTTAGCATCTTTCTCATAATAATTGTTCAAACACATGAAAAGTTACCAAAGTCAATTCTAGTCTTTTGATGACAGATTAGATGATCTTGCAGTCCTGTTACTTTAAAAATCATTATGCTTTTATTCTGCTTCAGACCAACTTTTTCCTTTTATAGAAAAAAAAAGCAGACAAGCATAGAAGATTGAAAATGTTCAAAATAAAAATTATATGGCATGATTCTATTTATATGGGAACTTATAATTTTTAGAAAACATTCACCTGCTTTGCCCTTTTTAATCTTCATGTAATCCTTGTGAGGTGGACATGGTATACAAGTTCCCCTATTTAAAGACGAGCAAACTTAAGTTCAAGGAATTTACTCAGTCAAGTTCATATATGATAAGCTTCAGAGCCAGGGCCAGAACACAGATCTAATACATATTATATTTAGTATATATAAAATATACAGGCTATATTACATACAGTGTATATAAAAATACGTTATATATGAAAGTGGTATATTAGTTATCTATTATGTATAACACATATATATTATATATAACATTATATAACAGATATATACACACATATATATATATAAAGGTTTAGCACTCTCTCCTCTGTCCTGTCATCAAACATGCGCAGTGAGGAAAGCCACACGCTAGGCATATTTGTTTCAAATCCAAAGTCATTAACAGTTAATATCACTAACGAAAGTGCAATAGATTTGAACACCAACTCTGTTCTAAAGCCTGTGCTAGGTAATATGAGAATATAAATAAACATGGTCCTCACCCTTGGGGAATTTAGTCTTGAAGAAAACAAGATCCTGTACATACAAGAAAATTGAATAGCAATAATAGTAATTTATAACTATAAATAGAAGGCCTCACCATTTTAACAATTTCATCACACTAGCCTACAGTATTACAAAACAGTTCATAATAGTATATTAATAAAATCAATTAGGAGGTACTAAGAGCCACCAAAAGGCTCCAAAATTTAAATATTTAACTAATCTTTCTATCAGCTAATTCAGCCATAGAATAGCAGCACTTGGGGAACTAGGACCCCACCCCCAGAGGTTCTGATTCTATGGACCTGAATGGGCCCTGAGAACTTGCATTTCTCACGAGCTCCCAGGTGGTGCTGATGCAGCTGGTCCAGAGCCACACTTGGAATAAACCAAATAAAAATAAAAATAAAAATAAAAATAAAAATGTCTCCCCAGTAAAAAATACATAGGTCAGGAGCTGTTCTGGTACAGGCCAGAGAGAGCTCCAGCAGATCAGAGGTGGATCTAATTACAGTATTAGATGGACATGGTTTTTGAACCCTGCTCCACTATTCACCATCTGAGAAACCTTGAGCAAAACATTTATCATTTCTATATTACAATTATCTTAGTTACAAAGTGGGGAAAATAATACTAAATATCAGGGTTGCTATGAGGATTAAGTAAGCGGTTGAATGTTAAGCATTTGGTAACCAAAAATATTAATCCTCTTCTCCGACTCCCTAGATGAATGATGAAAATATTAAATAAAAATAATAAAAATCTAAAGTAAACATCTCAATTCTTATACATCATTAATCTCTACATATAATAACAAATCTACTAGAAATTACTTAAAATTGAGGAAATGATTACTACTTTGTGGTAGAAGGAAAGCTAATATATTTATGACATAGCTGCCAATTTAGTATGTCTCCAAGGCAAATCCATTCTGAGTAATGCCAGAATTTAATAGGCAAGCATTAAAGTAAAAGTACATTTCTCTTGCATATATTTCTCATCTCATATTTCCTGTCATATTTCATATCTCTTCCTACTTCAAATACATGCATAACTGCAATAAAACTAAGCCTTCTTACCTATCCAGCAATGCTCATCAACATAAGATGTCACATTCAGTAGAAATAACACTGACTCCAGAATCATTAAAATATGAAAGCCTATCATATTTCATATCTCTTCCTACTTCAAATACATGCATAACTGCAATAAAACTAAGCCTTCTTGCCTATCCAGCAATGCTCATCAACATAAGATGTCACATTCAGTAGAAATAACACTGACTCCAGAATCATTAAAATATGAAAGCCTACACTGAGGTCTCTTAAAGACCAGGAAAGGGGGAATTATTTCTCTTACACACACATGCATAAAGGCTCTCTTTCCTTCTTAATATCCTATCAACCCACCAATTTCACCCAAATCCCACACCACTTGACTGTTGCACAATCTCTTACCTACACTTCTCAGTCTCCTTTCTGCCTGGCACCCTCCTGCTCTTCTATTTCCATTTTCAATATGCTTCCTTCACCTAGGTCTTTTCTTTCAGGGATACCTTCAGTTACTTTCTTATCTGGATCAATTTAGCATTCCTCCACTTTACCCTTCAGTGGATGAGCACTACAAAGACATTAGAACCAAACAGTACAAACAGAATATTCCTTAGATGACTGTGGTGGGCAAAAGGATATGGATATTTATTTTAGTATTATTTTTTCAGTCATGCAGGAAAGCAACACTTTTTTCAATCTATAGTGTTTCGGGTACCAATCCATAATCTGTTATTGCTATTTTTAAAAATCTATAAGATGTAAGCAGAATGTAATTACTACAGCAACAAAGGTATCTTGAGAAATCAAATCAGCATTAATCTGGCATCTGACTTTACAAAGGCTTAAGGGAGGATAATTGATTACCAATATAAAAAAGCATTTCAAGCATTTTGTTTTGCCTTCAAAATATCAGTTATATAAATGTATGGTACATAAACTGTGAATTATATTTGTGACATAACTGCAGATATATTAAGAGAAATATGTTCTTATGTTTACATGTGTGGTCCTATTTCAAATTAGATACTATTGATAATAACCTACATATAAAAATATTCAATATTTTCTCATATTTATATGCCATAAATTATAGATGATAAGATACACTCCTACTTTCTTATAAATATGGAATAATGACAAAAGAGGAGCTTTATATGAAAGCACAATTATGACTTAAACCCTCACGAGGTCTTAATACATTGCACTGGGTAGGAGAGTTCAGCTTTAAAGAAAATGTGGGCATTTCCCTCCCATTCAAAAAAAAAAAAAATGAGGTTCTGAATTGCCTAGCCAGAGCGCAGAGGTAGAGAGAAAAGATTTGCATCTCTTCTATCGACCAAACACTTGGTTTAAAAAAAAAAAAAAAAGTTTTGTGGTAGAACAAAGAAACTGAAATTCAGTATTTAGAATGAAAATTTTTCAAAGTTCAGTGCCCACATTGAAGAAATATTGAATTAAGCAGCTTTGAAAGAATTGGATTCCATTTGTTGAAAATTTTCCTAAAACGAAAATTTTAAAAACTAGTGAACACAGTTGTAGTCTATATTAGTTATGAATTGTGGTGAGCTGTACTATAACTTACCCAACATAAGAAATGCAGACAAATGTCACGGGAGAGGACACTGGACTTTGTGTGCGGCTTACGTAGCCGAAAACAGTAAAAACCTATTTATTTAAACTAATTGCGAAGGGAAGTTGTTGCTATTAACAAATAACAAATAACCACGAAGTTATTCCATCCAGAAAACTACACATTTTATCACTTTTGATAAATTTTAGAAGTGAACTTTGAATACATAGGGTGAGGCTACTGAGCCCAGAAGTCAAAGAGGATTTCTCAGAATTGCTTCTGAGGAAGGCTGTGCTTGCCACAAAACAAATAGTAGCAGGCCTTCCAAGTCAGCCTCCAATCCAGCTTTCCTTGATCTTTCCTTCCTGGGAACTCTTACAACTTTATTGACTAACCAGAAATTTGGCAATTAGTCATATTCCATCTCAGAGCAACTTTTCATTACCATCTTCCCCATCATTTATTGTTCATCTACTGTGTGTGACTTACAGTCCCTAGGCACTATTTCCCCTTTAATTTTTATGGCAACTCTGACACAGGTTTTATTACCCGCACTTGACGAGAAGGGAAAGCAGAAGCCTGGGGAATTAAGTGATTTGTTCCGGATCACAAACGTTGCTCAGGGCAGAGCCAGGTTTCAGATCTTGTGCTCTGCTCTCTCCACTGCGCTCCATCGTCCTCGTCTTAAATTACTTTTACTCTTTTCTTTTTTTCACTGCAGACATTTCTTTCTTTTATATCCAACTGTACCGAAGGCCTCTTTTAGGCCATATACATGTTTCACTTATTTCGTCTCTCCTATCGCACCGAAGTGGCTTGCAGTTATAATACTGCAGTGTTGGCCGACACATATAGGTTACTACTGTGTCAAGTACTGGGACTGTGCCAGCACCTTAAGAGAATTATCATCATCCCCATTTTTACAGGTGAAAAAGGTAGAGAGATAAAGTCATGAACAGCCAACAAAAGTGGTAGCACCAGGATTTGAAACAAACCAGTCTGACTCCAGAGCCGACTTGGTTAACCATCATACATGCAGTCTCCTTTGGATATAGTAGGGGCTCTGCTTGTATTCAATGATTTTATGATACGAGTGAAGCAAGTAAGAGAGCAGGCAGAATTACAAGAAATAAGGTTCCACCACACTATAGCCGAGCCCTTTAAAACTTCAAAGGTCACCTAAAAAATCAAGATCCATTTAGAAAAGATTAACCTTTATTAATAATATCTTATATCAGAACAGCACTTCAATTTCTCAACACGTTACCTAACTCAATCCTTACAACAATATCCGTTTTGAGGATAAATAAACATGTTCAGACGGTTGAATAAATTGTCTAGGGGTGGACGGATGCCGAGTAAGCACAAGCCGTTGGTTGCTACTATTCATGTTCTTTTCATTACCCCAGGGTAACATTTACTCACCTCTACTCAGCATCAAGGTCAAGAAAAGCAACAGAACATATAAACGAACGCAGAGGAAACATTCACCTGCCTCCTTTTTCTCCTTTCACAGAGAAAGTTGATTATCTACTGTTATGAAGTTGCCTTACGAAGAACAGAGGTGGGGAAGCTTTCTTAAATTTTGCCAATGAACCAAGTACTTATAGTTGTACCAGTAACTAGTGCCATTTTCAAACTATTGACATAGTTAAAGCTACAAGATAAGGGCTAATTAAGAGAAAAAGGCCACTTCAAAGAACATACACAGAAATACCAGTCTGTAGCATAACACAAACCTAGTGAGTTTAGTGTAGACGAGAGTTGAGCTCAATCTGGCTCCAACATTTGGGCTCTTAATTCCCTCCCTATACTTAGTCTCCATGGGGAAGACAACTGGGCCACCGGCAGATTCAGCAGCTGTCATTTGCGCTGAGGGACAGCCCTCTCTGCTCAGCAACCAATGGCTCTGCATTTATAGAACACCTGCTAACTGCCTCACATGCTCCTGTGTATGGGGGAAACACAGAAAACATTAAAGGAGACACCGTCCCTCACCCTCGAAAAGCTTAAATAGAGCTGGGAAGAAATGATTAGCAGCAAACAGAGCAGTAGAGGAATAAGGGCTAAGCCATGTGAAACAGGCTAGGAAAATGACTGTCCTTGACAAGGAGAAGCAGCTCAAGACTCTTGATGAAAACCATTAAGTTTGATTCACTTCTGTCTTTAGGGAGATGCAAACCCAGCCTTATGAAACTGGGTGAGTCCAACCATTGGAGACATTTAGGAATCATCACCATATCCTACTCTACAGACCCTCTGTCACGCCCTACCTATTATTATTTGGCAAATTTTTTTAAGATATGAGCAGTATTACAAACCACAAATCTACTCTTTTAAGAATAATATTTAGGCTGAATAAATCTAGAAAAAATAGGACATAAAAGAGAGCCAATGTTGTGCCTTTAGGTATTATGGATTCTCAAGTTGTAATTTTTTTTAATAATATTAGCAACTTATGTCAAATTCTAATTCACATTTATCTATGCCAATCAAGCACTTGATTCCATTTTGCCTCCATTTTATTATTGAAAATGTTTATGACCAATTCATATGGTATTTGCTACCATCAATAAAATAAAACGCATAGGTTTTTTGAGTCTCACTCAGGCAGTTATACTAACGTGTAATCTTTCTCAATCTTAAGAATGAGGATCATGAATCCAAAGGGAGTTCCAGATGGCATCCAAAAAGCTCATATTTTATGCATCACTTATCCTGCCTGACAGTAAAGGAAGAATATTTAAAGCTAAAAATAGGTCTATATGTAGTATGTAGAAGAGTGAAATCGGCTCTGATTAACAATTTGAAATTCAAGACAAGTGGCTTTATGAAGCATTTGTCACATTATATATATTTTATGTCTATCATATACTTATGAAATACCAAGATTCTGAAAGAAGAAATAATTTGCAAAGCAAAAATATGAAGAGTAAGTTTTCCTTTTCTTTAAAATGAGGTACCATAAAATAATTTGTTTAAAAGAAAGTAGGCAAAGAAAGCCTTTGCTGCAGAGAACATGAAAGGATGAATCTGTATGTAATGGGAAAGTTACTCCATTTAAAGGCAAAATCTGCTAAATTTGTAGAATCATAGAAGTCCACAGCTTAGAGAAACCAAATATAGCTGAGAAAAGTGAAGTGAAGGACTTGTTCAAGGTCTTATAATTAAAAAATACGAAATTCTGACAAGACCTTCAAGGTCATTTAATCCAATCATCATCTGAAGCTTATTTTCCTGCCTGTAATGTGGGATTAATCAAGACTTGTGTTACTATCAAAAACATAGTTTCACTTGAAAGAGTCTTAACACATTCCATAATTTTGTAAAGTTAAAGGGAAATGTCACTCAATGAAAATTTGATAACTGGAGAAATTCTGGAAGTAATAAAGGGTACACATATATTGCAGTGGTCAGAAGAAGTGGCAAAAGTACCACACTTCTGGATCATCCCAGGAACTTTGTGCCCATATCGAGGCACTGGCTGCATGCAGAGGAGTTTGGATATATACCGAATACCGAATAGCGGGATTGCTGAGTCATATGGCAGTTCCATTCTTAATTTGAGGAAGCTTCTTACTGTTTTCCCTAATGACTGTACTAATTTACATTCCACCAACAGTGTACAAGGATTCTTTTTTCTCTACATCATCACCAACCTGTCTTTTGTCTTTTTAAGAATAGCCATTCTTACAGGTGTGAGGGGGTACCTCATTGTGGCTTTGATTTGCATTTCCCTAATGTTGAGCATTTTTCCATATACCTGCTGGACATTTATGTGTCTCCATTTGAGAAATGTCTATTCAAGTGAAAAAAAAAATGACCACTTCTTAGAGGAGCATTTATTTCAAAATATCTGGAAGAGTTCTGGCCAGGAAGAAACAAGAAAGAAAATTTATCTTAGAGTAAGTTATCTTTCATATCTTGACCCTGCTTGTGACATAAACCGGATGACACAAAACTCACTGGAATGCAAAAGCTTCAGACACATTAGTTACTTGCTTCATATATTGCTTTAGGTTCCGTGCAGAAAATTATACTAATTAAAGTATTAGCATATGATTTGATGAAGCCTATTTCAGAAAATGAGTCTTTACATGGCAAAGCTTGAGGAAGTAGCATTTGAATTCCAAAATGGAAGAGCAATTTTTAGCCTCACATCTAGGTGAACCTGAAGGGATTCTTTCACACTGCTTAGCTGCTTCTGAAATGGGTGCTGAGATAATCACACTGTGCAAGCAACAGTCACACAGGCTCTGTTAATCTCACTGCCAGAGTCACTCAAAAATAAAATCACTGCAATCTTTTTTTTAATATCGGGTAGTTCTAAACCTTGACAGTATTTATGTTCCCTAATTTTTTTTAACGTACTATTTATTCTATTCTCTTTGACACAGAATGACCATAGAACCTATTACTTAAATATGACTAGCAAAGTCACAGGACTTGTTTTCATTTGTGTGGAAAATCTTACCTGACCAGTTTTTGTTCACTGCATCTGTTACATAAGCATTTGATGCATGGTCTTTGAATAAGTGATGAAAATAAATTCTAATAAATGTGATTTGAAAATCTAACTTTTAGGATACTATTGAGTAAATGCTTCATAATGTGTGTTTTACAAGTTTCATTGAAGGAGACCCTGGAATTTTCCTTAAGTTTGTGGAAGCAGGTAAAATGCTGGCTCCTATATGAGGCTTTTGTGACCTTTGCCTGAAATATTATCTTCTATTAATTATGCATATATTATTCACTTCCTAAGAAAACATTTAGGGAAACTGCCCTCAGTACAATTTGTACACTACCCAGATAAGAATTCCAGATGGGAGAAACTTGATACATATTATTTGACAATAACACCAAATTAAAGAACTTTTTTAATTCACAGTTGATGTTTATAACTATTATACATAATGTGGATTTTAAAAGACACACTCAGAACTAAAACAATATGGAGCTCTTCAAATGTATTGCGATTTTACACGAGTCAAGGAGGTAAAGATTTACATTCAAACTCTTCAAGAACATGCTTTGAACTTTTAGCAAATTTTCAGATTGATACAGGACTCAAAACAGGATATAACTGACAGAGCTGTGTCATCTGTTGCTGCAGGGTCCCTGCTTATCTGCTTCTTTTTCTTCCCAGTGTTCTGTATAAATTAGTATATTACATTATCTGAAGACAGTCAACTCTATCCCATGGTGACAAATAGGATTCCCTTTAAATTCATTATGTCTGGATCGTTAGTATCCAAACCACTGGTTGATTCAAGGGGAAAAAGTCAACTGGTCCATGAACTGAGATAAAGTCACCTGAATATTATATCACCTGAATATAATTTTTTTTATTTTGCACTACAATAAAGTCTTGCACTTTCCATTTCTGAAAGTTTCTGCTTTCAATGAGAACATCATAGGAAATCCACCATGCATGTAGTCATATACAAAGACCCGAGTCATAGCCCAAATTCTAAAATCCATGTGAAGTAGAAGTCAAGGCTTATTTTCTGGAGAAAAGCCACACATTACAACAAAGTGAACAAGGAAACCAACATCCTTATCACTGGTGACCAAAACATTTGTGATTTCTGGACATTGACTCCACAACTGCCGTAATCGTTCTGCCTAGGACGTGTGAGTTCTGCTGAATTAAGAATAGAAGCAAAGCATTTTTCTACTCTTTAGCCAAAAATTAAAAAGTAATGGGAGAGATTTAAATCACTTGGGTGCCATATTCAGCCATTTTGGAGAAACAAATCAGAAAATGTCACGCAGCCTAGCACTGCTGCTCAGGAGCATCCAAGCTTCAGAGACTGCAGAGAAGGAAGAGCAGAGTCATCCCCACATGGCAACACTCCTTAGCCAGATGAACAGACTCTGTATTTTCACCCGTGCTTTGTCTGATTTAAGTCCCAACCAATGTAACTATCATTTTCGGCTTATTACTACTACCTGGTAGTATTTAGAGTGTTAAGCGGGGGGAAGAACCCTCAGTACTCAAAATTAGGCTTGGTGATAAAAATCTTGACACAAAAAACAGAATAAAGTGCTTCCATTACTCCTTTAAACTACAGGGTAGTTTGGTCTCTAACAAGGATTATAAGAATTTCTTTCATCAGGGAAAAGAAAAAAAGGACAAGACCCTGCATGATGTAGTAGAACTCTCATTAAACACAGCAGGAGCTTTAACCGGAATAACGAGTAAAGTGAGGTCCCAGGTTGGTACAATTTACTGCTTCCATTACAGTTTTGATCACAGGGACTGATTCACGTCATCCAATTTCTTTTCCTTGTCACCACTGCTGGTGCCAAGAATCCATCAAATTAAAATTTAAGAGCCTCATATGTTTCTGTAAAATCCAGTGATGGGTTGTACTGCTTTGACCTTCTTAAATGTCCTTTTATTTGATTTGATATCTACTCCTACAGAAAAACTATGATGCTCTAGTTGATCAAAATATTAATCTTTCAAAACCTCCCTGGCTTAGAAGACTATAATTCTTTGGAAAAGAGATGGGCAGAATGAATGAGGACTGAATCTAATTTTATACTAAACCAATTAGCATTACATCATCATAGCAGAAATATCTAGAACATTATCTCATATCAGTGATCTTCTGGGATACCAAAATAGGTCTTTTTAAATCTGCTATTTATTTTTCTCTTTAAACGTTGCATCTTCAATTACATATTCATCAACCGAAATATTTTTACCCTCCAAATTTGAGCAAATATAGTATGGAAGAAGTGTTTTAAATAAAATCATTTTAGTCTATTTCATCTTTAAAGAAAATCACAATGATGAAGCTCCCACAAGTCATTTCTAAGTGGGGTAACATATCTGACTTTTTAAAAATTAATTTGACCTTGGGTTATAGGACCCCAAAGCAACCAATCAACCAAATACACACACATACTCAATATGATAATTAAAATGAGCATCCTGACCTTAATTTATGAAATAGAAAAAAGAAAGAAGAAACCTAAAACGAGCTACAAGGTAGCTGAGTCCCACCTATGTTAAGGCTTAGGTAAAGGGAGGAAGAGACAGGGGAAGACAGAGTTAGGAGAGCAGCACTGTTTAATTGCTATGGGTATAAGTCTTTGGTCTTTTTAGAACCAATTAGCAGAGAACCTGTTTCGCCCATTGTCTGCTGTCCTTTTAAATCCTGGCACAAGCTATAAGGACTGCCAGGGATGCAGGGTTCATAGCTATCACCCCAGTTTTCTTTTCACCTCTGCCTAGAAATAACAGATGATTTTTTTCCCTAAGGAAAGAGGTATTTTGTCACTGCTTATATAAATCGGTAAGCTTTAAACAAAGGGGTTTTGTTCTATCTATCAAAAACTATGCACATCAAATTGCTTTAAAACCAAGTGCAAGAAACCTCTATCCTTTCATTCTGTAGCATCCAATTTTATCCTTTACTTTCTTCCCAGAGACCTTCCAAAAGAAGAAATTTAGGTTGAATTCAAATTGAGTATTCAGGACTTGCCAGGAAAGCCTCCCTCCTAGATGACTATGATCACAGAGAAAACAAGAGAAAAGAAAGGCAGAAAGGGACTGCACTAGCGGATCCTGGGCGCTCTTCAGCACAGCCGTCCTAAACACAAGGCCATGGTCAGCCATCCGGTCCTCTGAATAACTGTGTCCTTATGGTCTTCAAGAATCCTGATGTGTCCCGACACAGACAAGTATCCCATTCAGGGATTATGAGATGTTTTCTCCCAGAGTAATATATTAATGACATTTCCAGAGCATTTTTAACTATCTTTCACATGTTAACAGGAAGTCTAATACATATCACTACTGTTTTTACATTCAGCGTTATCCAAAACTAAGAAGTCAAATAAAGTTTTGCCTAGGATGAATAAACAAAAGAAAGTTTTATGATACTGTACTACAGTACCAATTCCAAATTAAATAACAACAAAATGATAAATATGAAAATTTATATTAATTATTGTTCGCACACAAGCCAAATGAAGTAGAAAATTAAAAGAATTTTAAACCACTTTTCTAGTTTGGACCTTTCAAAAATAATGGGGCATATTGTCATGAATAATGTATATTATTTTCTCCGTATATGTATAAATTTAACATGTATTTCAAAGTTTGAGCAAAGAATTCAGAGTTTATCATATACATTTAAAAGAATGAGGGAAGTATTACATACAAGTATCTAGTTTTTAATTTACCAAGTAAACAAATCTCTCTACTGTTTTAATCTATCTCATAATCTAATCTGATAGTTAAATCTGTTGTATCAATTGTATTATTCGCTTCAACCACTGAAAAAACACTCCCCAGGTTTACGTGCACACACACACACAAGCGTATGAAAAGAAAACAAAATAGAGAAAATTCAGGCAATTGCCTGCTAAAATGCCATTTTTTAAAAATTAGTTAATTTATTTATTTTCTTGTTTTTTTACATTCTAAGATGCTGTTGCGGAACAGTTGGGGGGAAGGGGGAAGGAAGGGTACGAGGAAGGGAGAGGGGGAGGGGCTGGCCCACTGCTGACTCCTTCACTTAAAATGTCATTCTTCAAATATCTAAATAACTGATGCAAAAGTGGTTTTTCCCCCAAGTTATCTAGATAATTACCACTATTCTCTATTTACCTGATTAGCTATGCTATGAACATGCAAGGATATTTTTTAGTCATAGAATAAGAATATATATACTCAGAGTTTCTTTTGAGAAACTGCTTCTGAGGTTTCTAGCCATCTCTGTACCAAAATTTATTACCAAGTATAATTGACATTTCAGAAAAAGTTACATTTCTTCCTATAAAACTCCATACTTTTCTATAGCCTTGCAATCAATAACTCACATGTGAGAATTAATTAAGCAGCAAATGCCAGAGAAAAACGGGCAGAGAAAAAACTCTTGGTGGGCCAGCCCGGTGGCGCACTGCTACAGTGCGCCGCTTGGCAGCGCGGCGGTGCTCCCGCCGAGGATTCGGATCCCACATACAGACTGGTTCCCGCTCACTGGCTGAGTGAGGGGCGGGCGCCGCACCGAGGGCTGCGATCCCGTTGGCGGCCCCGGCCCGGCACGGGAGCC
>NW_007729314.1:36982-53309 GCF_000696425.1 Galeopterus variegatus
AAAAAAGGAAAAAAAAAAAAAAAACTCTTGGACACTTCATTTTAAAAATCAATTAATAATGTAAAAAATCAATAAGAAAATAATGTAATTATTTTAATAACTATTTTCTTATTAGAAACATATGTGGACAGTGAAGATGTTTGTAAAACATCAGACTAAATTGTTGGGGAAGTAAACGGTGTTAAGAGAAAGACATGTACAGTCAGGCCTACATTCAAACTGAACCCCACACTGTATGATCCACTGGACTTTGTGCAAATTACTCAAGCTCTCTGAGTCTTTTTTTCTTCCTCTGTATATTTAAACTGATTATAGTCCCTTTCTCATAGCATTATTGAGATGATTAAATGAGAAAGTGAATGCAAATAGCTTAGTACATTATTTGTGCTCAGCAAACAGCAACCTTTACCACTATTCATGGGTTAGTGTAGCTGTAGGGAGAATAGAAACAAACAGTGTTCATACATCATTAGGTTAAGTGACTTGGTGTAGAATCAGTATACTTTGTGTGGGTTGAATTTTAAATAAATTCACTACAGAAATGCTATTACTTGCAAACAATAATAGTTAATAGCAAATGCAATCAACTATTTAAAATATTATATGAAATTACCTATCACCTACATCCTTACAAACATGCATACAATTCTGCTTAGTGTTGGGGTGTAGTCAAAAGATCAATGTATGCTGTTTTCCAAAAAACAATGACAAAAATGATTATCAATTCAAAGTATGAAATATCAATAGTAAAATCTTATTAGCATGTTTCTCATAGCCCTTCACATTTGCTTGGGATTCATTTATTATAAATTTTTTTTTTTATTCAAATTATTTCTATGTCAGTGCCTCAACCCACGCTCAATTTTCTGCAAATCCAATCCATCCTACTAGCCTCAGCTTTAGTGACATTTTCTCTGGAAAGCTTCATTTGACCACCCATCCACGTGGATCTCTTGCTTTCTCCCCTCTGCACTCTCTAAATGCTTGGCACCAAATTTTGTTGTTATTTCCTATCACTTCTTTTGTTTTAAAGTTTCTTGCACCTTCCTTTTTTTTTTCTCTTTGCACTACTATTTTCCTAAGCCATACCACATTCCCTGCTGAACTTTATTCATTATTGTCTTAAATTTGCTTCCTGGTGACATGTCTTTTGTGCATAAAATGGCCAGATAAATCTTTCTAAGAGGTTTTTATGAGGTAACCCCGCCTTTCAAAATGTTCAGTGGCTCCCTATTGCTGGAATGATCATAATGGCCAAACTGGGACACTTTTGACAGTGAAAAGGACTGTTGTTAATGGGCAAAAACTGGAAACCAGAATTATGTGGGCAAACCAATATGTACAACTAGTCTATCCATTGCGACCTCTGTGCTTCTGGAACTCTCTTGCAAAAATATTCCTAAGGGGAGCTCACAACTGCACTCTCAAGACTAAATTTCTTTTAAGTTTATATGTTTAAAATTCATGATACTTTGACCTTGTAGCACAAAATATACCCATTTTTTTTAATGAAAACATAATGTTTTAAATCATAAACCTTTTACATGAACAAAAATTCAAAATATCTTACTGAAAATCTTGGAGAAAAATTGACCCCTCAGGAAGACTTACTGTCAGGACATGACTCCTGAAAACCCCATTGCAGTTTAATCTATGAAAAGTCTGTCCTCTGGAGCACAGATAATGCCATCCATAAAGGCCATGAAGTGAGGGGTACTACTTGGAACAAGTTGTCATTCCTTATGTGAACTCACTGCCCTACCCATAAAAACTTTCCATGTAGTCTCTTTAGAACCCTATTTCCATGTCAACACTAATAAATACACCTTCTCCTCCCTTACTTTCCTCAACACTATTCAATCTTTATAATCCAGGTCCGCTTGTTCTGGTTGCCATATAAAATACAAGACACCCAGTTAAATTTGAATTTCAGAAAAACAACAGATGATTTTTAGTACACCCCAGGCAATATTTGGATTGAAATTTAAGTGGGTGGCCTGTATTTTATTTACTAAATCAGGCAACCCTAAACGTGAAGCCATTCCTGACCACCCTCCCTACCTCCCATTTTGAGGTTCTTGTGAACTTCTAACATAAATTATTTCTGCCCCCATTTGAACTCATCTTATTTTGTATCTGTTTTTATCCATTTTTATGTTCATATACTTCACCTCCCTGACTGGAAAGCTTCTTAAGAATAGGGGTTTAAGGATATTCTTACATCTCTTTGTAATTCCATAATGCCTCACAGAAACTCCTGCCCATAGGCGGTGATCATAAATACTTGTTAATTTAAAAATTGTTTTAAAAGCAATGAACACAACAGCCAACAGCTATTTATTGAGCAATTACTTTCTATTCCATCTAGAACTATGCTGTGAATTATTTAATATATGAGTAAGATGTAATATTTGCCTTCAAAGAGCTTCTAGTTCAGTTAACAAAAATTATTTATCAGACAAGCAGTAGTGAATGGCCCTAAACAGTGTATAATCAAGATTGTGTTCTAAAGGTAGTAAGAGATCAGTATGGGTAGCCCCCTAAGAGAGAGAAGCACTGAGGAGGGGGGGATCTGAATTAGGACTCAAATTTCGGGAAGGCTTTAGATGAGCAAAGGGGAGCAGGAAGGGCAGTGCCGCCTGGGGAAATTTGGGGCAATGGCACCAAGTGAAGAGGAAACCCTTCTTCACAGAATATGCCTTTGCTGCAGGGAAACAATCAGGGTTTGCTTGGGCTGTGTTTGCAGCTGGTTTTAAGAGCACCCTAACATGCAAGCACCTATATCAATGAAAATCTGTGTAATGGCTGCCACTGGGTAGGGTCATACAATGTAGAGTTATAGCCCTTGATAAAAATAATAGCCAAGGTAGGGATGCTGTTAAAGGAATCACCCATAGTGTTCAACTGGGTTTTGTCCCCAGACCATCTAAGAGTCATCTTAGTTCATTCAGGCTGCTATAACAAAGTACCATAGACTAGGTGGCTTACAAACAACAGAAATTTATTTCTCCCAATTCTGTAGGCTGGAAGTCCAAAATCAGGGTGCCAGCATGGTTGAGTTCTAGTGAGGGCCCTCCTTGGGGTTGCAGATTGTCCACTTCTCATTGTATCCTCATGCGGCAGAAAGAGATTGAGCTAGCTCTCTAGGATCTCTTGTAAGGACACTAATCCCACTCATGAGGACTCCATCTTCATGACCTAATTACTTCCCAAAGGCTCCGCTCTAAATACCATCACCTTGGGGATTAGGTTTAAACATGGGTGTTTGGGGGTGGGGGGCAGGGACACAAACATTCAGGCCGTAACAGTAATGGTTATTTATTGCACATAGGGCTCTACGTGTGTTGGTCCCTGACAATCTCTACACTCCCCTCTCTTCGTTAGCTTGTCAGCATAATTACAGCAGTGGCATTACTGAAAATTACTGAATTTCATTTCCAAATGACAGATGTTGAGGAGTATTCTTTTCAGTAAAAATTCATATTCTTCTATAACTTTAATCTGTTATTATGTTACAAGATGGAAAATCTTTTGTTTTATTTTTATGTTTGGAGTGGCCCTTCTTAATAAAGTTGGTATCCAATATGCTTCATGTGCTTCTAATAAGTGTTTAACTTTACAAAATGTTTTGGATACCATATTGCATTCTCTACCAAAATAGGTACCAGCCCACAAAGCCTTGCTGTTGTTGTTTTCAGTTAGTTCATGGAATCCAATGTATTAAACCTCCAAATGTTTTATCCTCTGGCAGAAATTGTGATTCATGCTGAATGTCCATATAAAGATCTGCTTGAGCTTTTATAAATGGCATAATTTCATTAACCAAATAAATTATACAAAAAAAAATATAGTCAGTCTTCTAAAACCGTAAGGCATTACTAAGAATGGGTGTTGCCAGGACTTCTATGGCACATGAAAAATTGTGTTGCTTATTTTAAGAAAATAAACTAAACGGGGAGAGGTTCTTCAAGCATAGCCTCTGGGATACGTTAGGTTGAACCATAGGCAATTGACAGTATTTGAACTTTGCATCTGGTTCAAATATATGCAAATATCCCCAGTCCTGTTGACACATTGAACCTCATCCTGAAAATTGAGCTAGAAGAAGGCCTCTTGGCAGTCTTGAGATAAACTGATTTACTGCATTTTATCCAGAGGCCCCATTTTTGTCACTGGCCACTTGTGACTTTGGCCTCTGTGGGGCTCAGTCATTTTCCTCAGTTTTAAAATTGGCAGTGGGGTGGTGAACAGTTGACTAAGCAATCTCTTAGAAACTCCCCAATCTAACATTCTGTGATTCTAAAGCATTCAGGTGTTGAATCTTTTCTTTGCTGGCCAACAAAAAATGCACCTGTCAATAATCCCAAACTCATCTTCTGGGAATTCCCTCCTTTTCAAGGTACCCACTTTCTCTTGGGTTACAGTAATGATCAAAAGACTCTGCAAGGGGCAAATGTTACCTGTGAGTTTCAATATGTCAGGCCATAGTCATCTATTTATACTTTGTCATAAGTTAATTCACAATATTCCTATCATTTTTCTTCCATTTTTCATGATTTACTAATTTCAACAATTAAATGATCAACAAGAGTGAGCAGATCCCACCTCCTTATCCCCATCTACTGGTTTGGTGACACTTGTCCCACTAAAACGATGCTCCCCAAATTTCACCGGGCTGGGGGCCTCCTAGAAGAGAAAGGGGAATCTGAAATGGGGACAGGGGTGGTGAAGGAGCACACAGGTCACAATCCAAACTCCTGCAGCTGCTTGACAAAATTGGCACCCAAACTGGGTTACGCATGGAGGGAAGGAGATCTTTATCAGATCTCAGATCTGGGTTTTGATGCGCATGTAGAGGGAGAAATAAGAAAATGCACTTAGGGAAAAGAGAGAAAGCAACAATATAGGTCCCTGAAGGATGTACCTGCTTAATAACTATCCTGATGAGTTCTCTGACTATCCCCAAATGAGTATGTGGCGATTCAGGCTGAACCAGCAATGGAACCTTCCTGAATCTTACTACGAACAATAGACCTGCATGCACATTTACTAGAATGGGCCTGTCTCTTTGCTAATTTGCCTGTTTTCTCTTCCTCCATATCTTTCCTATCTCTCTCTCCTGTCCTGCTGAATCTTAATTCTTTCTAACTTCCTTTCATCCTGTAACTCCCTTCTCTCGTTTGTTATCTAACCTGCCATAATACGCAATTCACGTCCTCTGCAATAAGGAATATGCACTTCAGAATTCTGTTGATATCTTGCATTCATTCATATTTTGTGAAAGAAAGCAAAGCAGTTTATCTGGTAATATTCATTCTGCAGGAGGCTATAATTATTATTCAAATTAAAAGAAGCAGTAAGTGGAAATTCAGAAAATGGAAGAAACTAACTTTGAGTCTTTCGTTTCAGCCTACAAAGAAAAAATGAAGGAGCTCTCCATGCTGTCACTGATCTGCTCTTGCTTTTACCCGGAACCTCGCAACATCAACATCTATACTTATGATGGTGAGTCACCTACGACAGAAAGGCCCCTGCTAGCTAGATCATTTGGAAAAGCTTGCATGTATTTGTTTCTCACTCATGGCTCCTGGTATAATTAAATCAATATTTTGCAAATCTCACTATTGACTTGCTGTGTCTAGCTATTAGGTCTCATTGACTGCCTGTTGCTCAAAACAGTTTGAGTTTGGTGCTAATAACAACATATTAAAGTCTCTTAACAAACATGGTTTTTCTTATTAGCAGCAACATCCAGCACATCAATATCCACAATACATCTAAGGCTTTTCTTTGAAAAAAAAATATGATAAGCTAAGCTGTAACTACAGTAGATCATAATTTGCAAGAAAATACTTTATACTTAGAAAACTCAAAAGAGAAAGTCACAGCCATCACTGTTTTTTGCTCTATTGTAGTTTTTATAATGTTCTCATATTTTGTGTATGCATGTCAACAAGCTAATAATAATAATAGCAGACTTAAAATAAAACTGACTTATAACTGAGGCCCCAGATAAAGAGGGTTTAAAAAGAAAAGCCTAAAGAGTTGGTATGGCAATGAACTTTACTGAAGTGCAACGCTTTAGATTTGATTTATTCTGATTCATTATGCTTAATGTGGTTTCCTTTCTGGCTCCGCCACTATCCTTGTGACTTTGGGCAAGTGGAGACTTCAATTCTCTGAGCTTCATTTAACTCCAGCATCCTCCTTCCAGGATTGTTGTGAGGTTTCTGTGGTTTAATGCAAGTCAAACACTCACCCCTTATCCTGGCCCCTTGTAAGCACTCAACAGTGATAGCTATCATTATCAACAATATCATCCTCACCTAATTCAATCAATGTAATGAAAATGTTTGATACAGTTATATGTATACTAGATTTAGCTGAGGCATATTTTGTGAACTCTTGGGCTCACAATTATTTTTCTTTTTCACATATGTAAAAAAAGACGTTAAAGACAAGGCAAAGGAACTTTGCAGTAGTTAACCCCTTGTGTGCCTTTAAAGCCTATTCGAGTACTCAAAGGCATTTTCTTTCCAAAGTTGTTCTATTATGACCTAAGCATCTAAGTCCTAATTAACTGTTTCATAAGGAAATGCTCTCTGTGTGAAGGGGTTTCAGTTTCCTACCAAAACTTTCATTAGAACTCACTCTTCACTCCCAATGTTTACTTTCTATAAGTTCATTCAGTCAACAAATACACTAAACAGAACTTTATCTGCTAGATGTAGCTGCAACTAGGAACCAAGCTATGTTTCTTACGAGACTCTTATATCTAATCATGTGTTATCTCTGTGGGTCCAAAGTTGAATATAGCATCATCCTTACCTTCAAGGAACACAGGTCTTAGTAGAAGAGTCTTACAATATATACAAATAATCAGAAGTAGAAGACAGGGACAGTTTCTGCTGGTTTAGGGACCGAGGAAAGGAGAACAAAGTCCAAAGTTGTGTACGAGCTGAGTCTTAGAAGCTGAATAGACAAGTCAATATTGCTCGTGCGCTGCTTCCTAAAAGAATCACTAGAGAGTTGCAGATTTCCAAAGTCTTTAAGTTGGCCTGTATTTCTGTTAGATAATAATATGAATGTTTATCGCAAAGATTATAACAAGAATTAATAATTTTTATTATTATTATTATTGTTTAGATTTATAAACACAGTGCTTTCCATTCGGTATCTTTTATTTTTTAATCTTAACAACAATCTTATGAGGAAGATGTTCTTTTTATCTCCATCTTTTAGATGAGGAAATGAAAGCTTAAAGAATTTAACTCTCCCAGTATCACGCAATCATGCAGCTCATAAGAAGTACTTACTATTTGGAGACAAATACAGATAGTTCTGATTCCAGAGACTCTAACCTGAGCCATTTAAAATTCCATCACCTTATCAAATAATCTGTTTTTGTTTGCCTGTGTTCTCTTGTAATCCTTTTCCATAGGAAGGATTTTTTTTTTAGTTTCTAGAGATTTTATTTACGTTTCAGTAAGATTTTAAGGGTTTTTCCCCCTAAATGCTATACTATAATAATCTCCTTTTCTATGCCAGCCCATACCAGTTTATTAACATCTCTGAGTTTTCTGATAATTCATAGTAATTTTTTAAATTTTTATTCTGGTGTTCTAACACCAAGGTCAAGGGTTCAGATCCCTGTACCGGCCAGCTGCAAAAAAAAAAAAAAAAAAAAAAAAAAAAAAAAAAAAAAAAAAAAAAAAAAAAAAAAAAAAAAAAAAAAAAAAAAAAAAAAAAAAAAAAAAAACCATAAAATTTTATTTTAACATTTACTTGTATATATTTGTGGGGTACAATGTGCTGTTTCATACGTACACTGCACAATGATTCACTTACAGTAGATAGCATAGTTTTGTACCTGTTAGTCCACTATTTCTCCTCTCCCTGACCCCCCTCCCTTCTCAGCGTCTGGTGACCATTATTCTATTCTCTCTACTCTCTACTTCTATGAGAACCACTTTTTTTTTTTTTTTTGTAATTCAACATGTGAGTGAGACCATGTGGTATTTGTCTTTCTGTGCCTGACTCACTTCACTTAACATGATGATTGCCAGTTCCATCCATTTTGCTGTAAATGATAGGATATCATTTCTTTTTACAGTTGAATAGTATTCCACTGTGTGTGTGTGTGTGTGTGTGTGTGTGTGTGTGTACCACTGTTTTTTTTAATCTATTCTTGCATTGATAGGCATTAGGTTGATTCCATCTCTTGGCTACTGTAAATAGTGTTGCGATGAACATGAGAGGTGTCTTTTTGATATACCGATTTCATTTCCTTTGGGTATAAAAAAATAGATCTACCTTATGATCCAGCTATCCTAATGGGATAGCTGGATCATAAGGTAGATCTATTTTTAGTTCTCTGAGGAACCTCCCTCCTGTTTTCTGCAATGGCTGTGCCAATTTACATTCCCACCAACAATATAGAAGGGTTCCCTTTTCTCTGAATCCTCAACAGAATTTGTTATTTTCTGTCTTGTTGATAATAGCCATTCTAACTGGAGTGAGATGATAGCTCATTGTGGTTTTAACTTGCACTTCCCTGATGATTAGTGATTTTGAGCACTTTTTTATGTGTTTGTTGGTCATTTGTACATCTCCTTTTGAGAAATGTCTGTTCAGGTCCTTTGCCCATTTTTTAATTGCGTTATTTGTTTTTATGCTGTGGAGTTCTTTGAGTTTCTTATATATTCCAGATATTAGCCCCTTGTCTGGTGTGTAGTTTGCAAACACTTTTTCCCATTCTGTAGGTTGTCTCTTTGTTGTTAATGTCCCTTGCTATGCAGAAGTTTTTCAGTTCAATGCAGTCCCACTTATGTATTTTTGCTTTAGTTGCCTGTGCCTTTCTGGTATCACTCAAAAAAGTGCTACCCACTCCCATTTTGTGTAGTGTTTCCCTTGTGTTTTCTTCCAGTAGTTTCTTAAGTTCAGGTCTTTAACCCATTTTGAGTTGATTTTTGTGTATGGTGAGGCATACACAGAGGTCCAGTTTCAATCTCTGCATGTGGACATTCAATTTTCCCAGCACTATTTATTGAAGAAACTGTCCTTTCCCCACTGTATATTATTGACACCTTTGTGAAAAATCAGTTTACTGTAAGTGTGTGGGTTTATTTCTGGGCTCTCTATTCTGTTTCATTGGTCTCAACACACAAAAATCAATAGCCCTCCTACACACCAGTAAAGAAATAGCTGAAGAAGAAATCAAGAAAGTAATTGTATTCGCAATAGCTACCAAAAAAAAAAACATGAAATACCTAGGAGAAAACTTAACCAAGGAGGTGAAAGACCTCTACAATGAAAAATACAAAACACTAGTGTGAAAAACTGAAGAGGACACAAATAAATGGAAAGATAGCTCATGTTCATGGGTTGGGAGAATTAATATAATCAAAATGTGTATATTACCCAAAATAATCTACACATTCCCTATTTAAATACCAGTGGCATTCTTCACAGAAATAGAAAAAAAAATCTTAAAATTTGTGTAGAACCATAAGAGAACCTGTATAGCTAAAGCAATTTTGAACAAAAAGAACAAAGTTGGAGGCATCATACTTTCTGACTTCAAAATATACTATAAAGCTACAGTAATCAAAACAGCATGGTACTGGCATAAAAATAGGTTTACATAATTTTTATAGAGTTGTATTTAAATCATAAGTATAATCTTGGATGCCTTCAGGAAAATTTAAAGTATTTTTACATTTGTGGGGCAAAAAACACCCACATCATTTCCAGTATGCTTACTGAATTAGCTTTGTCTGCATTATCTATTAGCATTTAAGGATCTAAGATCAATTCCTGTTAGCTGGGGTTTTTCTTGACCTTCACCTCGATGTGCACTAACCAGGCTGCTAGAACATTAATGGAAGCATAATCTTCACATCAAGAGAAGTATATTTCTTCTCTGCTCTGCTCTGGTCAGAACTGGCCTGAAGACCTGGCTAGCTTGGTTGCTACAATTTAAAAAGGACACTAATAAATTAGAGAGCACTTAGAGGTTAGGGAGCAATGCTATGGTAAAGACCTAGAAGTAGTGTTTCTTTTTAAGTTTTTTTATTGAAACATATTGATTGTACATATTTATGGGGTACAGAGTTTTATTTCAATACATGTATACAATGAGTGATGATCTATTCAGGGTAATTAGCCTATTCATCACTGCAAAAATTAATCATTTCTTTGTGACGTGCACATTTGAGCTCCTCTCTTCCAGACGCTTGGTTTCATGCAGTAAAACATTACTGATTATAGAATTCTGAGTCATCTGTACACCTGTAGGGCTTATTTTCCTATCTCTCTGGACTTTTGTGCCCATTACACAGCCTTTCACTATCCCACTGTAGGGCACTGAGGATGTTTAGCCTGAAGGAAAAACTTGAAATGGAACATCATAACTGTTTTCAAATATGTGAAAAATGGGGATGCACAGCAGAGAATGACCTAATCTTGGGCAGGTTCTAATTGCAAACAAGAACCAGTGGGCTGAAATCAGAGCATTGCAGCTGCAAATGAGAACAAATAGGCTGAAATCAGAGAATTGCAGCGTGGGGCTCAAAACAGAGAATATTCATCTAAAGATGAGGGCTGACCAGGAGGGTTTTTTTTTTTTTAATCATTATATTTTACTAAGTTGTGAGTTGTGTAATTATAAATGTCCTAGCAGATTCTGGCTGACTCTTTTATATTGTAAATTATATTACTTTGTATTATAAATCATGTTATGCAGGGTTAAAATTTGGGGGTCTTATAATCTGCCTATCTTTACCACATAAGCCACTAAGGAAAATATGGCCAAACATTCTTCAGGTTTTTTTTTAATTGACAGATAAAAATTGTATATATTTCTGGTATACAATATGTTTTGAAATATGCAAACATTGTGAAATGGCTAAATCAAGCTAATTAGCATATGCATTACTTCACATACTTGTTCATTGTGGTGAGAATACTTAAAATCTACTGTCAATGATTTTTGTCATGAACACAGTATGTTATTATTAACTGTTGCACACCATGCTGTACAGTAGATCTCTTGAGCTTGTCCTTCCTGTCTAACTGAAATTTTGTACCCTATGACCAACATCTACCCAATCTCCATGCCCACCCCCACCCCCAGCTCCAGGTAACCACTGTTCTACTCTGCTTCTACATTCCACATACAAGTGAGACCATGCAGTATTTGTCTTTCTGTGCCTGGCTTATTTCACTTAGTATAATGTCCTCCAGGTTCATCTACATTGTCATAAATGATAGGATTTCCTCCTTTTTCCCTCCTCAACCACCGGTCCTCTTATCCTGGCACCTGTCAACACCTGAGGTATGCTGGAGTATTCTAAGTAGCAACAAAACAGGAGCAAAGATAATATCATGTGGTCTTGTCTTATTGTCCCCATGAGACTAAGTGCCTGGAAGACAAGGACCCCTATCACAGAGTGCTGATGTTGTCCCCAGAGTGGACACTACACACGCTTGATGACTGAGAACAACAAACATACTGAAGGGTGAGACAGGAACGAGCAGAGGCTTTGCACATTAGCATTAGCCTTGCCAAATATTTCCACCTGTTCAGGGAGTTACATTAGTTCTAACATAGCGCTTGTGGTTCCCAACCACAGGAATGGTTATACGAGTATTAAAATGGTATATGTATAAAGTAAATATAATAATCTTATTGTATGTGAGAACTGGAAAACTTTTTTTTTTTCATCTAACCAAAAAACACTCCCACCATGGTAATTTCCAAAAACATAATCAGTGCTACTTGATTTTCATGCAAAGGTTAAATTTGTTCAAAAGGAAAATAAAGCTTAGTTTAAAATCAATTCAGGCTACTTTTTTTCCAAGTATGCCTACCATTATTCAACTCCCTATAAACATTTTTGAATTTCCCAATGCTTTAAATATTTATTCTGTTAAAATATATCCATAGTTATACTGAAGAGAGAAGTCTTATATGTTCAAAACAATGTAGAGCAAATGATCACATGCAGCATTTTATTCCTATTTCCCAGAATAACAATGCTACTTTCAATTGCTGGAATCCAGATTATTAAAATAAACCCATGCTTCAAGCTCTGTATGATTAACATTTTCAAATGTTCATTTCTCAGACATGGAAGTGAAGCAAATCAACAAACGTGCCTCTGGCCAGGCTTTTGAGCTGATCTTAAAGCCACCATCTCCCATCTCAGAAGCCCCACGAACTTTAGCTTCTCCAAAGAAGAAAGATCTGTCCCTGGAGGAGATCCAGAAAAAACTGGAGGCTGCAGAGGAAAGAAGAAAGGTAATTTTCCGTTGATTTTTGTTCCTCTCTCTCCCCTCTCATCCTCCCCTCCACCAACCGCCCACACTTCTAGCAGAGGTTCTAGCAGAAGGGATGACACCTGAACCTGCACCATCCTAACATGTGTAGATCTTCAATACCCCAGTCTAGTTAGGGTAAAATCTGCTTCAATTATGGTAAGATTAATGCTGATTTTAGGCTAGCCAAAACCAGAGCTCTCAGAAAATAAAAGAGCTTCAGTGCCATAGGGCTTCTTCCCTTGTCTTGGATCCCCCTATCATAAAAGTCTCCCTCCCCTAGTCCATCAGGCCTGAACACTGTTGAGACAGCACAGCCTTAGGTAACTCCAGGGACTGGGGGTATAGGGGGTGTGGGGCAGGAGTGGTGATTCCACTTTGATGGAATTGCAGCCCATCAAAACTTTGCTGCCACCAAGTACAACCAACTAACTAAAACAGTGGACAGCATATTGCACACAAGTCAGTTTAAGTTCTTAACCAAGTATAGTGAATGGTTTCCCTTGGAATTATCAACCACCAGATCTTCCCTCTGAGATCTTTCCTACCCAAAAGTTGTTGCCCCCCTGGGCAAAGACCAGGAGCTTTCCCCTGTCCTCCTCAGGGCCTCTCTGCCTGCCCTTGAAGTTAGTCCTTCCAAGATCAGGACCTCCTCCAAGATCTTTGGGTATCTTCCTCTATTCATTTCTAAGCCTCGATGGTATTTTTTTCTCTTTTGCCATTGGCCGCTGCTTGTATTAAAGAGCTTTCCTTTTCCCAAATGTTTAATTTTCCACAATCCAATGGCTAAGGGTATTAAGATTTGAGGGCACTCAGAAATTCTAGGGACTCTATATATAGAGACAAAAGTTATGTCTGAATATATCTGTCCCAGCCATGTGGTAGTTATGGTAGTTCATCCCATCAAGGTACTCTCAATCACCCAAAAACAGAATTCTTTCAGGTAATTCATCCCTGCATTGTATTTTCTACTTACTTTTTCATGATGTATTTTTAGAATTGTGTAGTCACTAAGGGCATGTTTCATGCACAGTCTTGCGATTTGGGTGGAAAGTTTGCATTTTTCATACTTTTTTATTTTATGAAGATGTGTTCTATAAAAAGTCAGCCAACCATTAAACACTTCTATGTTGGATAATTAGGAGAATGAAGATAGTCATTCTCCTAAAGACTCTAACAGGTAGTGCAGGACAAACACAACTGTGGGTGGGCATGTGTATACATATATGTACACACATACACATATATGCACAAACATAAGTAGTATCAAATAACAAGGATCAAAGATTAAAAGCTTTCTAATTAAATTTTCTGAACAAGAAAATATTAACCTCTGTGGTTGAAAAATCTCTTCCCGTGATATGCAACATACTGATCTCAATTTCCATTTTCACTTGAGTGAGGTTCTCCAAGTATCCAACAATATGTATATGTATACATTACAATATATAGTATTTTATTAATTACTGTTGTTATAGATTCAAAAAGGAGGAGACTGAGCTACTAATCCAAGTGTATGTATAGGAAGTTAATTTTTTTTAAAAACCATTTATCAGCTTTTTTTGTTGTTATTTGTAGCTTTCTTCTCATCTTTTAAATTATTCAGAGTTATAGTCCATCAAAACTTTGCTGCCAACAGAGATAAGAACCTCAGTAGGCAATTTCAGTTCTGCCCCATGTGGTGGCATCTGATAAGTAATAGGTACAGGTGTGGGTCAGAGGTTGACATATAGAGATGCAGTGTCTTGATTAGGATACGAAGTCAGTGACTGAGCTGAAATTAAAACTCAGAAATGAAATTTCAACATCATGGTTTAGGACATTGCTCACGCTTCTAGGTAATGTATTAAATCTGAAGGAAATTATGGAAGGAAAAAAAAGAACACAAAGAAGATCAAAATTAACTGGGTATTCTTATAAAACCCCCTGAGATAACTAATTCATGATTCTGATAAAATTCCTGCACCCTGACAACAATAAATTATCAACAATTA
Organism: Galeopterus variegatus; assembly: GCF_000696425.1. Lineage (NCBI taxonomy): Eukaryota > Metazoa > Chordata > Mammalia > Dermoptera > Cynocephalidae > Galeopterus > Galeopterus variegatus. The sequence goes on from NW_007729314.1 coordinate 51,295, forward strand.
TATACTTAAACAATTGAATTGACTAAAAATTGGCTACATGGCTAAAAGACATTTACAAATGTAATCATTCTGCATCACGATGCCCAGAAAAAAAATATTCTATAGAAATTCTTAAAAGCAGTATTTCATTAAATTTTCTGGTATTTGTTAAAATTTTCAATGCAAAAATTATTATATGGAGATCAAGCAGTAGTGTCAGAAGACTCATTTTCTGCCATCTCTTCTTGCATCTAATTGGTTTCATTACCAAGAAAGTTTAATTTCAAACAGCCAGGCACAAGTTACTTGTATTACAACTTAGCAACTTCAGCAGAAAGAGAGCTTCTACTTCCAAATAGTTCTGACAAAAATCCTAAAATCGAGTCTCAGTGGCCTGACCCTGGATCATATGCCAACTTTGAACCAGTCATGTGGCCAAAGGGATGTAGTAGTTTGGTTTGCTAGCCTGGATCACATGCCTACCACCACCTGCAGAGGAGTTTAGGTAAGATCCCTGGAGTAAGAAATGTGGAGGGGTGGTTCCCCCACAGAAAATCGCAGTGTTGTCACCAGAAGAAGGAGAAATGGATCTCAGGCAAGGAAAACTACAGATGTCCACAAGTTTTATCTGTAAATGTTTAGTGTTATTACCATAACAATTAGAATAATGATTTAGCTCATACACTGTTCAATATGTAATTCTCTTCCTTTGCCCTGCTGTGGCTATTCTCATATAAACAGAATTTTAAAAAGCAGTCTACACAGCTATGTAGAACAGCACTGTCCAGTAGAAATATAAAGTGAAACATATATGTATTTTTATATTTTGTAGCAGCCACATTTTAAAAATTAAGAAGAAATGTGAAAATAATTTTAATAATATATTTTATTATTAAAAATATCAAAGCATTATTTCAACATGTAATCAATATATAAATATTAATGAAATATTTCACATTCTTTTGTTTATACTAGGTCTTTGTGATCCAGTGTGTGTTTTACACTTACAACTCATTTTAATTCATACTAGCCATATTCCAAGTGCTTCATAGGTGTATGTGACCAGTGGCTACTGAACGAGACAGCACAGACACAGATGATTAGACTAGAAAACTTCTAGTGAATAAAAGGGTAACTTTAGGCCTAAGTTTTTCAAATTGATACCAGATTATTATTCAGACTCAACTTTACCTGTTTTTTATATCTATTCTCTAAGAATTACATTTATATAAAAACTCAAAAAGTTAAAAAGAAACTTCCATGTTATAGTTTCAATCTTTACATTATCAGAACCAACTCAGGTAAAGTTCAGGACATACTGAAGTAATAAGATCTTTTAAATCTTACACTATCTTCCTTGGCTAAACATGGTCTCAATTTCCATGTGGATTCCTCCCTGTGGGAGGGGACTTCTCCTAGCTCAGATCTCATCTCTTATTCTCTGTCATGGTACCAGGTTTTCCTTTGTGGCATTTAGCACAATTGGTAAGCATATGCTTATTTGCATATTTATTTATTTAACTCTATATCTCCCATTAGATTATAAACTCCGTGAAGGTAGGGTTTGTCTTTTGTTTAATAGTGCCTGGCAGTAGTCAGTTCTATACATAATTTTAAGGAAATAAATGATAACTTTCAGGGCCAAATGTTAAAGTGACAATGCATAACTTGTTTTGACTTTTTATTCCACCCTCTCATCCTAAAACAAAATTATAGTTAATAAATTTCTAAATGGCATCTTCTGAAATTGCACTAAATAAACTCTACAATCCAAAGAATTCCTAGTCTAGGGGAAATCACTTAATCAACAGATATTTATCAAGCACTTACTATGTGGCAGGTGCTGTTCTAGGCACAAAAGATACCCTCCTGAACCTCACATTCCAATCAAGGAGAAATAGCTAATAAAAGTATGTTGTAAAAATACACACATGTCCAACCGAGCCCAGTCCTCAGCAACATTTAAAAACCTATAACTTATGGGGGGGGGGGGGAAAGGGGCCCATAAGTTAAGGGTTTTTAAAGATTCCTTTTTT
>NW_007729314.1:53538-61251 GCF_000696425.1 Galeopterus variegatus
TAAAAACCTATAACCTTTGGGGGGGGGGGGGAAATGGGTCCATAAGTTACAGGTTTTTAAAGATTCCTTTTTTAAAGATGATACAAAATAAAGCAGGGCAAAGGAAATTGGGAGTATGTGGGTGGTCAGGAAAGGTTCTTGAATAAGAAAACCCTTGAAAAGAAGCATGAAAGTAGGGAGGGAGTGAGCCATGCCGCTGTTCTCTGGGGGCAGAACATCTGAAGTACTGAGAGCAGCAAGTGCAGAAGCCCTAGCGGCAGGGGACTATGATGAGTGCATTGGAGAAAGAACACAGAGGCCAATCTAGCTGAAGCAGAGAGAGCAAGGGGAGACTGGTAGCAATTGGTTACTGTGCAAACTCCATCTTGTCAGTGAAGAGGAGTCACCAAAGGCTTTTCAAAAATACACACATGCTCAACTTAGCCCAGTGCTCAGCAACATTCCCATTGCCCTAGACCCATTGTTTTTCCCCATAAGTCACAGGTTTTTAAAGATTCCACCCAGCAAACATCCCACATTTAAATAAGTATTGGTAAATTCTTTTTGCCATGGTTATAAATCAAGGAAAACTGTAATTGCCAATTAATATTTCTGATTATCAGAAGATGAGCATTTTCTCTCTAAACTGACATCATTCTAACTCAAAGTAAATATAAACATAGCCATGGATATAGATAAGAAATATGATTTCTATTAAAGCTTTCTAAACATAAAAAACCTTTTGAGCTCCTCTCTCCCCCATTAATACCTTTAAAGCCTGTTCCTGGGAGTTCGGGGACCCCATCTGGGAATGAGTGGCCCAAGCTGTGTTGCGGGGCTTTCTGGATGTGTAGCTAGAGGACCGCCGTGGAGGCGTCTCCACATGGGCTCAAATTCACCTTGTGCTCAATGTGCTGGCAGCTTCCCCAGCCCCTCTCTCCATCTGTTGACACTACTGCAGCACGAGCCATCGGGTTACAAGGTTGGACGATACTCCCTCAGGCCCCTTTGAACCAGAATTAATGCTCCAGTGATTGGCTAGTAGAAAAAGCTTGTTATAAAAAGAATAAACTTTTTTCCTGCTTTTTCCCCTTTCTTTCATTGTCTCTGGGAGTCAGTGTTCTCTTCTATGAGACTATATTAATCTCATGTGGTCAGTTTAAAGCTCATTTCTTGAAATCAAGGTCTGCATACTGTACCTGACCCACATGGGTGAAATGATATGAACACTTTAGCCATCCATCCATCCATTTATTCATTCATTCAACAAACATTTATTTAGCAAGAGGCAGCAGAGCTAAGCTAGCCATACATCCCAGTTGGCCCAGAACAACACCAACTAATTCCTGCTGTTTCAGTGTCATTACTAATGATCTCTCTTTCACTCTCATAAGTGTCCCAGTGTGGACAGTCAACTATATGGTCGTCCTCAGCAGAGCACATATTTAAAAGTATGTCTAATTAATATTTGTCAATTAAAAAGTAAATAATTTTTTTAAGAGCATCTTTTAAAACATAGTGGTTAAGAACATATGGTTGGGAAATGTCTGTGAGCAAATTCTGGTTCCATCACTTAATAGCTGTGTAATCTTAGGCAAGTCATAGATATATAAATAGGACAGCCCAACTAAAAGTGGCTTGAAAAATTAATATTATAAAAAATGATGAAAATTTAAGGATCTTAATAACTTAGATAAAATTGTACCCTAAAATAGATTGAATTAAAAAGCACCCTATTCTAACCAGTCTGGTGAGATTTAAATGCCATACTGACATTTCTGGCACAATCAACTCCAAAGTCACTGAAACTCTGAAAGAAAGATGTGTTGCTTATTCTTAACAAAATGGCATAAAAGTGGATCATTAATCATCAAACCTGATAGACTTATTACCCTTTCCATTTGTTGGCATCTCACATTGCAGATGGCAATTAAAATGGAGGCCAGAAAGAGGGATTGGTTTGTATAGCCATGGATTATGAAATAAAGTGCTGGATTATTCACTGTTTGACATTCCGGAAGCATTCCGCTCCTTAGAGGACATGTCACATGGGCCACAGAATCCTCGGTTGTGCCATCCTCTCAGTGAAGAATAGAATCTCCATGTTTCTTTCCTAGGAGCTAACCACAGTAAACCCAGTATGTGCTTTAGGACTCAATCTGAAGGTCTTTGGATTTCAATCATTTTAAATTTCTTATTATGTTTCTGGATCTTCAGCACAAAGTAAATATTGTGCCATTGTGTTTTACATAATGATATCCAATCATCATATTTCAACAAGACATTATTTGTGACTTTAGGTGGGTTAATAATGCTTTTTCATTGTTATCAGTAAAGCCAATACTTAGAGACACATCATCTGACCTATAGCGTAAAGGCACTTTGCTCCTAGGAGATTTGGTGTCTGATAAATGGTTCTGGATGGCAAATAATATATCCCCCATATGATGAAAAGGGACAAGAAAACAAAGTGGTAGAAATGTGTTTACTTTAGAAATTAATGGAAAACTAGCACTATCTAAAATATGGTCTTAAATCTCCTGCATACATAAAATAAAATGAGTTTAATATACTAGTAACTCAAATTTATCTTCTATTTTGTTTATACAGTAATTGAACTCACACTCAGTGATATGAAAAATAATAATTAAGTTCTTTGGAAAGTGTTAAAGTGTTCCTACATGTACAATAACTCTTCTCCCATTCCTCATTATTTTTCCCTTCACATACCTCTCATGCAATTATTTAAGTGATATTGAGTTCAGTGTGAGGAAGTTTATGCCTAAAAAAGGTGTTGACCAATAATGTGCCTCAGTTTCTACAACAGCAAGATGGAAAAGGTCCCTTGGTCTCCCAGAATGTCATGTTGAATGTCTCAGTTCTATATTTTGCCTTGACATTTGCATTACATCAGCTGGTCATTATCTTGCTCTAATTTTCTGTTGCAGTTTAAGTGATATTGAGTTCAGTGTGAGGAAGTTTATGCCTAAAAAAGGTGTTGACCAATAATATGCCTCAGTTTCTACAACAGCAAGATGGAAAAGGTCCCTTGGTCTCTCAGAATGTCATGTTGAATGTCTCAGTTCTATATTTTGCCTTGACATTTGCATTACATCAGCTGGTCATTATCTTGCTCTAATTTTCTGTTGCAGTATTTCAGTGGACTTCTATGTTAGGTACATGCCATTCAGAAATGTTCCTCCAAGGTCAGATACCTTTTTCTTGAATAATTTATTTTTAACAACTTTTAGCAGATCCTTTCTCCTCAGCCTTCCTATAAGTCCACGCAATCAAGATTCCTTTCTGCTAATCTGCCTGTCCAAGGGGTAAAGTAATAATACCTATTTGAACATGTACTGAGAACTTCACTTTTATCAAAAATGAAGGAAAATGTCTCTACTTTTGTATATCACATGTTTTTATTCTATAGCCTCACACTCATTTAATGTCACGTTTTAGAGCAGTAACTGCTGCTGGAGTAACTGCTTATTTGTTGATTGATAGAAATACTGGAATTGGAGCCAACTTTCTTCCTTGAAGGTATGACTGGAAGATTAAACTATATTCATGTGAGAATCAATTTCTACCCATGAATTAAGTTAGAGAAGTTATAGACAGCAATATATGGGTGACAGGCTGTGAAAAAAGGAAGACTGGTTATGACTTTCTGCACCAATGGAGTTACAAAGACTTTAGGAACCGAGGTAAAGGCTCCCATGGCTATTAGGCCCCCAGAAGAATTTAATTAAAAATTGAATACCTCTGAGGAGGGACTGGAATAGGGAGCCATGAGTATTTTCTCAGTGAAAAATGCTTTCCACCATAATTGACTTCACATCTCGTATTCTTTTCAGGGACTTGAGCTTTTAATATTTGAAACATAGATAATTATTAGGTCTACAAATGCATTAGTTGAGACAATGATGGATATAACATTCCCTTCCAGTGCATATGAAAAGGCACCACAGAAGTGAGCAGCCCCGAAGTATAGTCTGGCCCATTTTAACAGCAGGTCTTTGTCAGTTAGCAGCAGATTCACTTGATAACACTCTGTACCGCCTTCTGTTTCTGTTTCACCCCATTAATTGTGCTAAACAAATGCACTTGACACCTATGCTGTGTAATCTCATTTAGCCTCAATGGCTGCAAAAGTACTAACCCCATTAATTGAGGCATTTCAAACTGAGCCAGAGGCTGTGCTCCAGTAAATGCAATAAGCATTCCTGATAATGGGAATTCTCCGATACTTGTAATGGGAACTGTGGGAGTATTTGTGCATGAAGACCACATATGTCCCACCAAGGTGGGAAATTTGAAAAGATATATGTTGCTACATTACCCTTTTAATTCCAAAGCCTTCCCTTCTCAATCCTATTTATTTCCCTGCCGTCTCCTCCTGACTTTGGCTTTCACAAAGGAAAATTAAGAAGGCAAATAGGAACATTCAGTTAAAACACAATTGAAGAAATGCCACGGTTAGTTTGAGCATCTGAAGATGAGCAACTGGGCAGTCGCGGTGACCTCTTGGTAACTCTCCATTAGCTGATGTGGCATGAGGAGCAGAGGCACACGCCCCTTGCCAGTAGCCCATCTTCACAGCACTGAGGTGACCCACACTCAACAAAGCAGGACTCAAGCCCGGGCTTTCTGAACACCAGGTTGGGGCTCATTTCACTGTGCCACAGGAGTTCTTGTAGAAAGGCTACTTGAGACAAATGGCCATGAAAAATCCAGATGGATCCTGACTAGGGCAGCACTAATAACCCTTATCTATGGGAGGAGAAGGTGAGGGAAGGAACCGCTATCACAATGAACAGAAATCTCCCATACCTACCTGCTCTTAGCTGCTGCAGCTCACGGGAACCTACTGTCTGAACAACATCACCTAAATGTGTGTTAAGGTGGAAAAACAATTTCAAAGTACTGCATTAAAGGATTTGGGAAAGTATTGATTTTGCTTTATTTGATTTGTTTGGTTATGTTTTGTTTCCTGGAGTTGCCCTCATGGGTTTCTGTTTATTATGAGAGAAGCCTAGGGCTCCAATCCAATCCCTAATTCTTGGACACATCACACCCTTGTTTTGTGATAACCTGGCCTTCTTCTGTAGAAGGTTTTCTGGCCAGAAGCTTACATACATAGACTGAACTTTCTGAAATGGAAGATCAAATTTGTTTCCTCTTATTTCTTTGTGGTGCTCATTCACTGTGAGATTTCCTACCAACATAGCCGCATTTTGTGGATGTGTGTGTGGTGGGGTTGAGGAAGTTAGGGAAAGAGACTGCCATCAGCAGTGAAGACCCCTGAATCCACTCACTGTTCATAACCAAAAGAGTTTGAACAAATCCTCTGCACGCATGAGACAGCCAAAGTTTTACATCTGAGTTTAGCTGTACCAACAGGTTCAGTTGCCATCATCTACTAGTCACAAGTGTCTTGAGTTTCACTTTCAATGGTAATGGCTAATTTACTTGATATTAGACACTGTGTTAAATATGTTGCAAACATTATTTCATTTGCTCCTGACAAACAACCCTATGAGATACGTACTATCCTCATTCAAATACCAGCAAACTCATTTCATGAAGACTTTTCTCAGAGAGAGAAATTTTAAACACACACACATTCAGTAGTCCTGGTAACAGTAAATAAGTAAAGTCTGTGTCGTATGCTTTACCAACAGTCCCACCTACAGGCAGGAGGATGAACCAGCTAGAAAATATTTTGTTCATATTTCTCTCAGAAAGGTTCCATTTGGTTTTGAACTCAGTTTGTGTTATCATTTTCTCATTATTTTTGTATTAGTTTTTCTGCAAGTTATAACAAAGCAAGAACATCATGGGTCTACTAAAGATGTCAATTGAACCATTATGGGGTTAAAGCAAGAAGCAGGGCTCCTACATCCAGATCTCTCCAGTAAACCCCCACAACCACTACAATCAACTAAAATGATTTCCTATTAAACCTTTCAATGGTAATCAGTATTTAACAGGACACAAAAGGCATGCGTATTTTTGATCTACCATAGTTCAGTTTCTCACATTTATAATTACTCCTAAGAAGGCTCACCTCATAGCATCAGCCAATCCTAAGGAATTACCCAGGAACAATGAGTTTGCGATGATTTAGTCTTAAACCTGGATCGGTCAGTATTGGATAAAAATTCTCTTAGCTGCACAATGTGAAGAAGATAATGGAACGAAGTCAACTAACACATCCAGGGTCACCAACAGAGAACACAGGCCTGACACCAAAGCCCATGCCAGTGTGTTTTGTAAAAGGTAGACTGTGGACTGCCTGTATTAGAATCACTGGGGATGCTTACCAAAATGTAGATTCCTGGGCCTCACCAAAGAACCTCAGAATTAGAAACTCTGGAGGTAGATGCCAGGCATCTGCATTTTTGTCAAAGTGCCCCAGTGATTGTTAGCATCTACTGTACTGATGTTTCTGTTGTGATCACCGAGCAACCATGGGGTTTTGATGATTAACCAGGTGACCTTAGACTGTTCAAGAGGAGGTCAGAACAAGGACTTTCTGCTTTCTGTGGCCAAGTGGATGTTATGTTTGCACTGTTCTCAGGTCTCCAAAGAAAATTTGGCTTATGGGAAAATAAGGAGTGGGGTGGAATAAAAAGAGAAAGTGAATTTGATGTTTAGATTGACAGAAGTTGAAAAAGCGCATTGTAAGGCCCAGCCTAGTTGATGAAAAAACAGCAGGGCAGGAAAAGGACTAGAACTTGCCCAGTCCTCACCCATTTTCCTCAGGCTTCAATGGAAAGCTGCCATCCAGGGATTAATTACGGTATTTTCTATTGCACAAATGCTTAGCAGCAACTTATTAAAAACAAACAAAAAAAAAACTCCTCAATGAAGGTTAAATGCTTCTTCTTCTAAGATAGTCTGTCCAAAAAATTCACAGCTGGAAAATTCAGCTAACCACATTTTCTAACTAGCCAATTCTATAGAAAACTCTAAGCCTTGCAGATGAGCACGGAACTGACGACAGTGCTCAAGGCTACAAATGCTGTTCATTTGAAAAGAACGCTACCTCCAATCGTTGGCCCATTCTTCTGCTAAGTCTGCATGCGGGTAATTATAAGATGGATGTGTTTTCTTTCCCAGTCCCAGGAGGCCCAGGTGCTGAAACAATTGGCAGAGAAGAGGGAACACGAGAGAGAAGTGCTTCAGAAGGCTTTGGAGGAGAACAACAACTTCAGTAAGATGGCGGAGGAAAAGCTGATCCTGAAAATGGAACAGATCAAGGAAAACCGTGAGGCTAATCTAGCTGCTATTATTGAACGTCTGCAGGAAAAGGTAATCACAGCAGAGTCCTGAGCAGATGACTATATTCATATGCACCACAGCTGGGTGAGCTCCCATATGCACAAGCACCAGAGACAGTAAAATTTGCTGCAGGTGTAAGAACAACTAACCCCAAGGACAGGGGCATTGACACACAGTGTAGCATTGACTTAGTGGGGGTGCAAGGTGGTACAGAAATGGAATCCAGCATTAAAGCTGCAATTTTGTCATAGTTTCCAGTGGTGAATGCATTCAGGAAGGCTGATTTATGCTGTTTAAATATACATATGAGACTTCTGCCCAAACTTTTTTTTTTTTTTTCCTTTTTGTCTATTTCCGTGTCCGGCAACGGATCGCAACCCTCAGTGTCGCCCCCGCACCGGACCGGGACCAGCAACGGGATCGCAACCCTCGGTGTTGCTCCCGCACCTC
>NW_007729314.1:61965-77776 GCF_000696425.1 Galeopterus variegatus
CCCAGAAACCCATCAGAGCCCCAGCTGTGTCAGCTCAAAGCTTTTAGCTGAAACTGAAAGCCGAAAGCAAAGCAGCTCTGGCTGCACTTTAGAAGCTACTGGGGAGTTCTTTAAAATAAGAGATTCTCATTTAATTGTGCAGAGGGGGTCCAGAAATTTGTATTATTTTTAAAGCTCACCAAAGGCTTTTATATGTAGCCATAGTTGAGAATCACTGAGCTAATGGCTTCTTAAATATGCTTTGTTATGTCACCACAAATTATATTTAAATATTTTTTTCTTTGTTCCATAAGCATTCTTTCTTCCTTCAGAAAAGAATGTTGTGCTCATTTTGTTATTTTAGTTTCCTGTTTCCTTAGCACCTCATCTCAACACTCCATCCTATCATAAAGAAAAGAATCAAATGTGGAGAAGGGTGTGGGAGAAGGAATGCCTGTGCCACCAAGACCTGCATTAGGCTAATCTATTTATGTCACTCAAGTTCATCTACTTATGTTACTCAACTTGAGTGACATAGTCACACCCAGGACTCAAAACTGTAGTCTGTGGACTATAACTGACTTGCTAATGAAGTTAATTATTATTTAACTCTTATTCTTGGAGTGGTATAAGAAATAGAAAGAGAAAGAGAAGAGAGGGGAAGGGAGCAGAGGGGAAATGAGGGGAGGGAGAAGAGAGAAGGTAAAACACCTGCTCTTGCCATACAGGTGTGATTAAAGAGATACTTTCTTCCTCCCTAATGTGCCCCTTTCTCCCCTAACACACTCCACAGTGTCCTGCAGAAAATTCACCACTTTACCCTGTTAGGAACCCTAAGCAGGGGCAGCTCCATTATCAGACCCAATCAGGAACTGCAGTGACATAGCTCATTCTGAAAAATCAGTTAAAGCAAGTATAGTTATTTTAACAATAAGTCCATTTATTAAACATATAACGTTAATGTCAAATATTTAAATGTACATTGATTTACCAGTCTTTCGATGTAGGTCAAGACCTTTTTGAGAAACGGATCAGTTAATTGGGGGAGTCTGTGTCTTTTTTTTCTTGCATTATTATTTTCTTGCACCTCTATCACATTAGCTGTGATTTACAGTTTTAATTTCTTCAAAATTGAATGAGGACTAAAGACTCCAAACTTTTATAAACTCACTCCTCGCCTCTTCTGTATTGCAGGTGCATAGCCATTAGTAAAAATAAGGATTCCTGCTGATGTTGACCTCCTCTTGGATTTAAATAGACTCATATAACAGAATTTCATCAATAGAATTGATACCCTACTCCAAGCCCCTTGTTTATATTTGATACTTAGTGAGGTTAAATGGAAATTAAAAGGAAAAAAAAAGCCTAGACTTCATAATTTTTACCTTACAGAAATCTCTCTACTAAATCACACTTTTTTTTATTTAAACTTTTATTTGTATATATTTGTGAGGTACAGTGTGTTGTTTCAGTACATGCACAATGATTCACTCACCATTAGTCCACCACTTTTCCTCCTCCCCGACTCTCTCCACCTCTTGTAATCTACTCTCTGCTTCTATGAGAACCGTTTTTTTTTTTAAGATTCCACATATGAGTGACATCATGAGGTATTTGACTTTTTGTGCCTGATTTACTTCATTTTACATGATGGTTTCCAGTTCTATTCATGTTGCTGCAAATGATAAGATATCATTTTCTTAATATTTGAGTAGTATTCCATTGTGTACATGTACCAGTTGTTTTATCCATTCATCCACTGATGGACATTTAGATTGATTCCATCTCTTGGCTATTGTGTATAGTGCTGCAATGAACATGGGAGTGCAAGTGTCTTTTTGATATATCATAAGTCACACTTTTTTAGAGGACCAGAGCTTTTTCTAAACTACATTTCATACATTTTTTTATAGCAAAGGAATAGTTACATACAATGCTAAAACACTATTTATCAAACTTCCCTTATACTGAGAGGAAGAAAGGGGTAAATTGCAGAAAACACTGTAAATTTAGATATGCTTGAATCTCTCTAGCCCAGAGCCTCTGATAGTGCCTGGCAAATATTAGGAGCTCAATAATGAAATCAATATTCTGTACGAATAGTCTTCTTCATAAGCCTCCTTAGAGTATCACAATTGCCTCAGGAACTTCTAGACTCAAGGTCCTCTGATAACTGCAAACAGTTTGCAGATAAACAAAACAGACTATGCTGAAAACTACATGCTTCCTGCATGTCTGCCTTTGGTTAGCCCACATTTTGATATAAAGTCACATTAACATTTCATAAGTATATACTTGATAACTTGAATGTAAAGTGTTCAAATAACAGATTGACTAAAATGCCTAAAAATAAATAATACTTTTTCTAGAAACTCAAAAGAATATTTGTTTCTTCTTTTTTTCATATTATCTCAAGCTCACAGATTATATTTGTTCTTTCCTATTCCAAAATCCATTTCTTAACAACTAATTTTAAGTTTAATAAGAAGTGTAGGGCCGGCCCAGTGGCACACTGCTACAGTGTGCCGCTTGGGAGCGCGGCGGCGCTCCCGCCGAGGGTTCGGATCCCACATACAGACCGGTTCCCACTCACTGGCTGAGCGAGGTGCGGACGCGACACCGAGGGTTGCGATCCCGTTGCCGTTCCCGGTCCGGTACGGGCGCGACACTGAGGGTTGCGATCTGTTGCTGGACATGAAAAAAGACAAAAAAGAAAAAAAAAAAAAAGAAGTGTACTTCAAATAGCCTAATAATAATAATTATAACATTTCCTGTTTTAAATTTGAGTTTCTATGAATCTTTAGACTTGAGGCTTTGGTTTTTTTCCTGGCATAGTGATGGTCTGAGCTTTTTCTTAATTTTTATCTGAGCTCAGCTCTCAGTAATTAGTTTCTTTCTGCACGAGAAAAAGATTTTGCTGCATCTTTTTCCTTATAATAGCAGGACAAAAAGAAGAGTCAGCTGCACTCATGCTAATTTCCAAACAGGGCTTGATTTCTCTATACAGACCTTTTTTTCCCTCTCTTCATGGTTTTTGAATATATACAAAAAGCTCATTTAAACCAATTAAATAAAATTTCTTTTAAAGTCTTTCTCTACAGTCAACTTCCTGCTTACTCAAATTCTGTATCTTTGAAGGAAGTGTAGGGTGGTCTATGCCTTTTTTTCCCAGAACCTACACTTGAAAAAACACATTGTTCCACACAAGTGTAAAGTTTTCTCCTCACATTAACATTGAGATTGTAAGTGAGAAGAGAGGGTTAAGAGGGTTGTGCTGTAGAGCCAAGCTCCCTGGGTTTGAATCCCAGTTTACTATTTGTTAGTTATGTGAACTTGGGCAAGTTGCTTAGCCTTTCTGTGCCTCAGTTTCTTCATCTGTAAAATGGGGGCAATAATAGAGCCTACACAAGAGTGTTATGAGGATTAAAGGAATTAATACATTTATTAAGTGCCTAATAAATGCTCAGTATTATAAAGAATGCTATAAATATAGACTTCTTGAGGTTAATAGAGTTTAATGATAAGATTTACTTCATGGGTAGTAAAGGTCATTGCCCCTGAACTAAAGGAATCTATAGGGCCTCAAGAAATTTCTGGAGCCTCAGGAGGGAAAAGAACAATATAAGCAATATTCTAAATAGAAAAATAAATGATACTGATAATTAGCATTTTAAAATTTAAATTCAACCAACATTTATTTAACATTTATGATATGCAAGACAATGTGATTGCAGTCATCTGATGTATAAAAAATACTGGATCCTCCTTTCCTCCCTCAGTTTCCTCCTTAGCAAGTTCAGTTTCCAGCCCAAGTTTAGTGCTTCAGTTTCTCATGTAAATAAACATCCATCAATCACTTGCTATGTGCAAAGCACTCTGCTAGGCCCTACAAGTGGAATAAAAATGAGTAAACACAGTCCAGGCCTTCAGGGAGCTTATAGTTAAGTATAGCCGATGAGACAAGAACAGAAATGCTCATAACACAAGTTAGAATAAAATGAAGCCACATGAAAGGAAAGATTTATTCAGGTTTTCAATGTAAAGTGAGATTACCTTAGTTTGCAGTCTCATTTAAATCTTTGTGGAGAAAGGGACAACTGTCACAGGGCTTAAAGAGTAAGTTTACAATCCTGACCTGTGGAGATGGAAGACCAGGAGTCTCAAGCATTGAAAAATGCATGAAAAGTCAATTTCATTAAACTGAATCATCAAGTATGTGTAGGAGAAGGCTGGAAGGTAATAGTGGAAAAGTCACTTGACTCAAGTTGTGAAGGGCCTTGACAGGTCAAGAGTTTAGGAGGCAATACAAAAACTCTTCTTCCTGGATCTAATCCTCCCAAAGTATCCATCAGCAATAATAAAGTCCAAAATTATTAGGGAAAAGGAAAAACACCATTAAAAATGAGAGAGAAAACCACAATGTGATATTTTATTGCTGTCCTCTGGATTTATACAGTAGTCATAATATTCATAATCCCCTTAATCACATGAACTTTTGGTCATAGTTTTAGCCAAAAACAGGGTTAAATATATTTTTAAAGACACTGTAAGTCTTGTAAAATCTTCTCTAATGTGACATTTCTTGGGGCCCATGTTTTCTTTTTTTATGAAATGAAGAAAATTCCTAAAGGTCGACATCAAACTTACTTCCAGTCAAGCAAAGATTCAGTCCATCCTAGTTCTCTGTGGACCCGACACTGTAAGTCTTGTAAAATCTTCTCTAATGTGACATTTCTTGGGGCCCATGTTTTCTTTTCTTATGAAACGAAGAAAATTCCTAAAGGTCGACATCAAACTTACTTCCAGTCAAGCAAAGATTCAGTCCATCCTAGTTCTCTGTGGACCCAACAGCAAGGCTCTGTGACGTTTCTTCTTCCTTTGGTGTTTTTTAGGAGAGGCATGCTGCGGAGGTGCGCAGGAACAAGGAACTCCAGGTTGAACTGTCTGGCTGAAGTGATGGAGGGTATGGCACGCCCCACCAATAGTAAATCCCCCTGCCTATATTATAATGGATCATGCGATATCAGTATGGGGAATGTATGACATGGTTTAAAAAGAACTCATTATAAAAAACAAAAAAACAGAATTAAAAATTAAAAAAAAAAATCAATGCGGTCTCTTTGCAGAATGTTTTGCTTGATGTTTAAAAAATACCTTGGATCTTATTTTGTAAATACTTACATTTTTGTTAAAAAATACAAGTATTGCATTATGCAAGTTATTTCATAATCTTACATGTCCTGTAACAGGCTTTTGATGTTGTGTCTTTCCACTCAAATGACTTTGCTAGGTCTGTTTTTTTTGAAGCTCCCCATGTCTAACTCCATTCCAACAGAAAAATGAGGTCAGTAGACAGTCTATGGTGCTAGAAACCCACCATTGCCTAATGACCTAGATGGCTTTGTAATCTCTGAGCTTGACGAAGGCCATACCTAGATCACAGGTATTGTGACTCCACACGAACCTCCACATTTGTTCATGCATAATCTACTCACTGCCTAGTAACTACAAACCCAGGCTAAGCAAAGCCACCAACCATAGCTTTTATTTCTGCTTCTACTGGATTATGTGCTACAAATGTGCTTTGGGCTTTAGAATGGGATGGATGAGAAGACAGATCTGAGATCAATCTGGGTAGAAGCAAAAAAGTTGAACCTTTTAAAGTGCTGAACACAAATCTAAATCCACATGGTTCAAGCAGCCGTGAAATCGCTCTGCATAAAGTGGGCTTAATTCTCTAGTTTAAGTTCTTTTGATGGAATGAATTAATTAATGTGTCAGGTGGCTTATTTGTGGATGCCATGATTGATGATGTTTATTTTAGGCTCTTACCTATAGTACAAGTCCATGATGCTACTGAATATTTTTCCACTTGGAAACTGTGAGCTGGTTGTTGCATTAAAACACACATACAAACAAAATCAAAAACACTGCGGACTTTCATTCAAGCTGGTCTTTCTTCCCCAGTGTGAGGCAATCCTGCCTGTTAGGAAAAAAACTACTCCATCTGTGAAGCTGATGCAGTTAAGGGGGCTAAGCAGGGCATTTGTGCCAACTAAGAGAATCACCAGATACCCACCATAAGTACCTATCGCAGTTTTGAAGTTGTTTCTTCCCCAACTCCCGACTCCTGAAGGTTGCTGCCTGCATATTTACTCTTCATTAGTGCTATTTTCCTGTATGTCATTGTGAGCAAGCTGTGATTAATAAAGAATTGGAGTTCTGTGAACTAATAAAAGTTTGGAGTGTTCTCTTACCCGGTCACGTATCTGACCCTGGAGTTCAGATTCTAAAAGGGAAGCCATTGGATTAGGCAATCTCACAAGCAAAGAGACAACAACTAGAGTTTGAAGGAAACCAATGCCCCTGCTGATTCACTTCCCTCAGGAGCAGCAGGCCGCCCACATCTCTTTTCTCTCTCCCTCTGACAGACCGGCACAGTGGGAGATGTCTGCAACCTGCTCCCCTTAAAAACATACAGGACTGAAGGAGATACCAGAGGTTCAGACTGATAATTCTGAGGAACAGAGACCCTTGCAAAGCATTGGAAGGTTCCTGGCCCTGTCTCAAGTTCTCCCATGTGGCCACAGGACACCTCCCCCAGCCTAGGCCTTCTGTTAAAATGTGACTTCCCTGCTGAACTGCCGAATTTTGCACTGCCAATAAGCATACTGCACACATGCACACAGCAGGGTCCTGTCAGGGACCCAGATGGATCCTGCAGAACCAAAGTAACCACATCCAATTTTAGCAGAAAATCATAAATAATTGAAACCACACATACTTATGAATAAGTAAGCTGGGCCACCGTCCAGAGGAGGACTACCAAGCCAAGTTTAGGGTTGAGGCCACCTGGTCTCTATCTTGAACATCCTTTAATATCCGTGGGAATCTAACACTACAGTAAATGATAACATGTGCTTAAAGACATCAGAGCTTCTGATGAGTGTGAAATAAGCTGTATTTTCACATGGATTTTTAGACAACTTAGTTTGGGAAATATTACTTGAATGGCTTTTATTGGGCCAGACCCTGTGTTTGGCCTGGAAATATGAACGTGAATGACCATAAGAAGCTCACAGTCTAGTAGCTTATTTTAGCCCAAAAGTAGCAAACAGGTTAGCTTGGTCAGTCCATGCAGCATATTGAGGGGAAACAGATCATTTCCATCAAGCTTTTTGAAATACTAAAAATAGTTGACATATCTTTTATACTACTTTGTGGGTCCCTAAACTGGAACTGCTGACCAGTCCAACTGCCTGATCTTAAAGGTAAAGAAGCAAAGGCAGAGAGGTCAGTGATTTGCTCCAGGCCACGACACCCACTTCTCATGATTTCCCTCCAGCAGACCATCCCCAAATCTCACCACATTGGTGAGGATGGGTTTTGGCTGAGAAGCTCCCCTAGACCAGTATTCCTCATTTTCGTGTGCTTCAGAGTAATCTGAAGGGCTTATTAAAAACAGATTGCTAGGGGCTAGTTGGTTGGCTCAGTCGGTTAGAGAGTGGTGCTGATAACACCAAGGACCTGGGTGTGCCAGCCAGACACCAAAAAAGAAAAAGAAAAAAAACAGATTGGTAAGCCCACCTGCAGAATTTCTGACTCCTGAGGTCTGTGCAGAAGCCTGCTGAAAATGTGCATTTCTAACACGCTCCCAGGTGATGCTAATACGGCTTGTCTGCTGCCCTCACTCAAGAAGCTTGCTATAAACAATTAAACTGGTCCAGGTATGAAGATTCTCGGCAGCTGCCACTCTGAGGGTACTTGTTTCAGTCCAGGAATGTTTCACTGGGGGCAGGGCAATGAAAGAAATTCATTCAATCTTGTTCAAAAAAGTGGGGGCGGAAGGCAAAGGAATCCAAGAAGAAAAAAAAATGAGCAAGTTCACCTTACAAGATAACAAAAAAATGGAAGGAATAATGCATGTGGGGCTGGGGTGGGGCTAAAAAGCAGGTGAGGTCAAGGTCAATGACCTGGCATCTCTCACACAACATATTATTTCAGTAGGGCTTAAGACATGTAACGATGCTCCCAACTCTTTCAGAGATGAACTAAGAGCTCTTTGCAGGGGTTTGCCATTTCATGAATTATCCACAGTTAGCCTGGTTCTACTTACAGATTTTTTTACAGAAAGTCTTGGTTTCCTCAGTACTGTGTTTAAATTGTGTAAATGTCTTTGAAATATTCTGTGAAAATTCACAAAATCCTGTTGGTTTGATGATTCACCCTCCTATCTTTTCTACACCCAAAAATGTATGAACAACTGAATGTTGACAGATGTTCTTTTCTCTGGTGAGAGCCCCACCTTTGGGCTCTTCTCCAGCCTTCACAACACTTCAGAGAAGAAAACAAAGGGAAAAACGTACTGACAGGCATATTCAATCCATCCACCCCCCTCCTACTGAGGGAGAGAGAGAGAGAGAAGGGGAGACATGTCATCCTTGACTTTAGAAACCAAATAATCAATCACTGGTGCAATCCCAGCCCTGGACAGGACAATCATTTTTGACCTCTAACCAGGCCATTTGCCAAAAACTGCTAAGACAAACACAGAGCCCAAAGCAAAGTTAAGGTCCCAAAGGACCCCCCAAATTACCTCAATAGTCTTGGAACCCTCACTGTTGTCATCACCTGTCTCCAGTTGGTCATCAAGGAGCATCAATTTGGCCTCCATGTTGTCCCTCACTCCTTGCTTTTCTGTTTCCACAACCACTGCCTTGTCTGGGTCCTATTTGACATTTAGAACAGCCTCCTACTAAGTCTCCTTTGCTCCAATCTGCAGCCTCCTCTACAGACCGATCAAGTCTCTCCAGTACTCTCCTGCCCTCTCCTCTTTATCTACAGAAAAAAACTTGCACCCCTCCATGTGATATTCAAGTGCCCCACCACCGCTCTCTTTCCTCAAGAAGGCTGCTCTCCTTGCACACCAAACCGTTCTCTCTGGCACACCAATGACATGACATTTCAGGCCTCTGCACACATGCTGTGCTCTCTGCATGTAATTGTCGTCACTGCAATATAAGCCAGGAAAAGCTAGATGAGGCTGTGATAAAAACCCAAAACCTCAGAGAATTAAAACCACAAATGTTTATTTCCTACTCGTGCTATGTGTCCAACATGACTCACTGGAAACTCTGCTCTGCATCATTCCTCACTCCGAAGCCCGAGGGAGCTGCCTGCATCTAGAACGTAGCTGGTCACTACGGAAGAGAAAAGTGCATGCAGGTAAATCACACACTGGCTCTCTCAATGCTTCTGCCCAGAAGTATCACACATCACCTTTCATGGGCCAAAGCAAGTGATAGGACCACATTTAACTCCAAATGGGCAAGAAAGTGCAATCCCATCATAAGCTCAGAAGGAGAAAAGCCAGAAGTACTTGTTAAGTTGCCCCAATAACTACCACCCTGCTGGTCACCAAATATTCAGCTCCTTTCCTCTCACACTCCCACTGTCTTCAAGATATAAAACCTCCAAGTCCCATTTGGTCATGGCATCAAGCTCAATGTCCACGATCTCTGGTTAATGCACAGTACTCTCTCTTTCAGGTCTAGACATGAGTCCTCTTAACCAGAGACAGATAACTTCCCCCACATATTCTATATACAATGGTGAGATGGAACAGGACAATCACAATAAACATGCTCATTCTAAAGGGAAAGCATGGGTGATATCCAGCATTCACTGATCATAGAAGTTCTGGTATCCCACTGGCCAGACATTGTGAGGGCCCTCGACTCTTGGGATAAGGAACATTCCTTGATTCTCTGTTTTTCTCCTACAGAGGAGCTCCCCAGTCCATTGCTCTCCATGGCTCCTGGCTCTGTTTTCTAAGCAGATCTTCCTGTTCCTTTATCTCCTTGGCCACATCTGCAGGGGCACTGGGGACTATGCCCTCCTTGGAATCTGAGAAGTTTTCTCAGCGGGCTTGCTGCCTACCAGGCTTGGAAACCCAAGGGTCATTAAGTTTTTACTGATCACAATTTTGGTCCAGATCCTGGCAGGAAACAGATGGTACACTACAAAGGAGTAAATGAAGAGAATTGAATGGCAATTCTATTGAAAGGGTGTGAGCAGATTAAACGAAACCCACAGAGGACAGTGAGGCACCTAGGAAATACCAACAGGGCGAAACCATTTCCACCCCTGGCCTGAAGACCCAGGAGATGGTGGTAGCTGTCACAGACCACCTGATCAGAAGCAATGACCTTCAGGAGAGGAATTCAGCATCTAACAGATGAAGCCTGGCCAGGAGGGATCTGGGGAATAAATATCCTAATAACTTTCTTCCCTCACCCTTCAGTCTCTCACCAAGGCCTCACATTGGCCAAATCCAACCAGAAACCAGAGGACAAAGAAGCCAAGTGGATGTTGAGTGTAGAATAAGTCTGAACAGGATGAAGAAACTAATTAAAATCCACGATATTGGGAGGGAAGCCTGATCTAACCAACTGAAGTATTTATGTCTGAAACTAAAAGGCAGATTGAGTTACTTTGTGGTTTTATTTTATGTTAATTATAGTCTCCTGGCCTGTTTTAAAGGGTAAGGTAGCAAAAAAGTGAAAAAGGTAACTTTATACGAACTCTAGTATGCAAAAGCTTTGCATGCAAGCTTGTGTCAGCCACCTCCGAAAGCTGTAATTTCCTAACACATCAATTCCCATGGCTAATGAATGCTTCAATAGACCCTTTGAGTGTTAAATGGAGGATCATGTTTACTAAACTGCTACTAACATGGAATATTATTAAAGGGTTCATTTAAATCAATGGGTATTCCAACAAAGTCTTTTCAAACCTGCTTGTGATAAACATGTTACCTCAGGCCCTAAATATCAGTTAATAAATATATCAGCTCAGTTCTATAGACTGTGGCAGACACTAAGCTAGATCAACGTATCCAATACAGAGTCATTGATATTACCCCCTCTGCTCCTTTTTGAGTCACATTCAACTCCTCTCTTTTCTCACCCTTCCTCCACAGTCCAGTGCGGTCCATCTTGTACCAAAGGACAAGAATATGATGGATATTTTAAGGGCCAAGTTTAAATCCAACAGGACCTCTCTAACTTCCAGGTTAGCATTTAAGCACTCAAGTTTTCAGAAAGAAAAAATGTTGTCCTCTTTCCTATTTCAATCCTAGTGCTGTATTTTTCTTGCCCATCACAGCCAAGCTTGCAGAAGCTGCTTCTTTCCTTACCTCCCACTCACCCCTTTACCTACCATCATGTGCCTTCTGTTCTCACCTCTCCAGTGAAACTGCTCTCACCAGTACCAATGACCTCTTTGTTGTTACACCCCATAGAAACTCTTAATCTGGCCAAATACTCCTCAGGATCAGCCCCAGACACTACCTTCCCTGCAGAGCTCTCCTTGACCTCACATCCGACTGGGATGGTGAGACACCTCTCCTATATGCTCCCAAAGCATCCTGTGCAAAAGAGTATAGCGGTCAAGTTCATGGGCTATAGGGTTTGAGCTCTGGCTCTTCCACTTCTGAGCTCTCTCACCCTGAGCAAGTTGCTTATCTTCTTTAAATTTCCTCACCTGTAAGTTGGGGGAAATATAATAGCCAATGCCTATGGTTGATTGAATCATTGCTCTCGATTCCCCACTCTCTCCATGTATCCTTGCCCTCTGCCATGTGACTGGAGCACCTCCAACTGAGAGAGGCAGAGTATATTTCCCTACCCAATTGATGTTGGGTTTGATCATGCATCATACTTGGCCAATGGAATCATAATGGATTTGATGTGGGTAAAGGCTTTAAACATGCAGAAGCTTGCCAGTTTACACTCCTATGATCTGCCATGAGAATATGTCCTGTGGAAGGTGCTGGAACAAAGAGAATGTGGTGGAGACATGTGGAGCAGACCTGAATACAGCCAAAAGCCTGGAGCCAAGCCCAGCTGCCAGACAGCCTGAAACAGAAAAAAAATATATGTAAGAAAATAAATACTTGTTGTCATAAGCGCCTGAAGATTGGAATGGTTTGTAATAGCATTATTATGAGATGATAAATATAAAATCTGAAAAGATCACTGAGAAGATTAAATGAGCTAATGCAAAAAGGGTTGAGCACAGCTCTTGGTACCTAATAAATATCCAATAATTATTAATTATTAACATGCATACACTGTATTATAATTTCTGTTTGCTTACCTGTTTCTCTCATTTAACCGTAAGCTCCTCTAAGGAAGAGTCTGTCTAATTTGTTGTTGAATCCCTAGTACTTAGCAAATTTTCAATACATATACACATGCACACAATTTGGAGTAAATGAATGAATGAACAAAATGAATTAATGAATTCAAGTGAGAAAATACTTAGTGCAATGCTTGGCACATGTAGACAGCTGATAAATAATAAATATTAGTTCCCACCTTTCCCTATAGTCTGATGATGTCTGCTTGGTTTTATATTAGTTGAGCTCTAAATTAAGCTTTATGTCATATAAAGGATTTAAATGATTAGAAAAATAAGCATCTCTGAAAAATAGAAATCTTTCTAATACCTAACCATAGAGAAAAACAGAATGAAATCACTTGGAGCAACTCCTTGACTAGGAATTTAATGCCAACACTTTCAGGTACACACCGACAAACCAATGCTGGTCCCAGCAGATCACATCACCTGGGCCTGGGCCACTGATTCTGCCTGCGAATTGTGCCATTTAAGGCAGCAGGTAGGCCAGGTCTTTGAAGCCTGAAGCTTCCATTTGCTCCTGGTGATATGGACTCTAGTTGAACCAAACTATCTTCATAAATGGGAAAGTAAACCAGCAGCTCAGTTCTCAGGACTGGGCAACAAATCCATCCCTGGTGTTTATGCGCTAAACCCTGTAGTGCATTGTCTCCTTTAAACTTTAAATTCCCCCTGTAAACAACGTCTTTCCAAGTGGACACCTCTCCCTCCCCTGAGGACCCTGCTTCCTCTACAGGCTTCTCAAGGAGATGTGCTAAATCTCCTCCTTGCTTTTGCTTGTCTGGATATTCTATGTCCTTCCTAAAACACCCACTCTTGGATTTCATGTCTGCAGACCATTCAACCACTTCTGTCCATTGGTGGTCTTCACTACCAACCCCCAGGTCACATTCCCTCAGTTTTCTATGACTTTTAGCTCCTGGACCACCGTTCCTCTCTTCAACTGCATTTCTGTCCTATGACTGCCCATCATAGCATCCACATAGATGAAGTTGCCACGTTCTGCTGTGAGTTCCTCAACCTCCCCTTCTCTAATGATCTTGCTCGTCCACTTCTCAGCCACTCAGACCCTCGGTCATTCCCTTCCTCAACCTCCCCTTCTCTAATGATCTTGCTCGTCCACTTCTCAGCCACTCAGACCCTCGGACCTTAGACCTTATCATTATTGATAAGACCTTATCATTATTGATAAATCACAGCCCCTCCATTATCTCCATTCTGTGCATCCTGCTCTCTCACCACCACCTCCTGTCTTTCCAGATGAATCTCTTTAGAGCCCTGACCCTTATCCTCCAACCGCACTGGGACTCCACTCCATTGACAGGAACCTTTCATGTTCCTTATCCTCCTTAGTCATCATTTCCCTCCCTACCCTGCTTAAATTTCAATCATTTAATTATTTTAATCTCTCTCATATATCCCTAAAACTTCTTCTCTTAATGTGTCATTCTCAGTTGGCCAAACCCTTAACGCTAACTAAATTAACTCTTCATCTAACCCATGCCTGTACCCACGCAGATGAACACAGCTGTAGAAATCACACACTATGCTGGATGGTCTCTGTTTAAATTCAGGAACATGAACTTCAGGTGAGCCCTTAATTTTTCCTAGCAATCACACTATATTTCTCGTCTCATACTCTCCTAAACCTCCTCAAACTTCCAACACCTCCTCCCTATCCTCACACTCAGCTGATGACTCTCTTTCCTCTTTCACTGAGAAAATGAAGCAATTAGAAGATAATTTCCACGCACTTCCACCAACACATCTATTCACCTACCACTCTGCCTTCCATCTGTTACTACAAATGATCTGTCCAAAGCCAGTCCTTCCTTCCTTTGTACATTAGATCCCATCTCCTCTCACCATCTCAGATATATTCCTCCAGGAATCCTTTTCTCTCCTTCCTATTTCATCATTTTTCTTTCTATCATTTCAGTATAAAAAATGCTATTATTTCTTTCACCTTAAAAAACTGTTTATTCCTTTTTTCTCACCAGCCATGGACATATTTCTCTGCTCCACTTTGCAGCAAAACACCTAAAGCATTATCTCCACTCACTGTCTTCCATTTCTCTCCTCTCCTTCTCTCATAAACCCTCTCCAATAAGGCTTCTATCCCCATTCTACTGTACCTACCTTATTCTTGTCTGGTAACCAGTGATCTCCACGATGCTGGATCCAATGGTAAGTTCGCAGCCCTCATCTAATTCGATCTATTATTTGACATAACTGATGATTCAGTCCTTCTTGACAGTAGACATTGCTCATGTTTAATAGATTTTTCTACCCCTTCTGTCATAATACATGACTATGCTTGGTTTATAGCTTTGTACTAGAAATGATGTTTCTTTCTTCTGTGAATATCAGTTTCATATTGAATGTGTAAACATTAATAGTTTCCCAGACAAGTATTACTCGAGATGTTAAACTCTCGGAGAATCCTTGAGTCATTATTTTTCCCCATTATTTCTTCATTGTGTATAATTTTCTCATTAGTTGTTCATCTCCCGGTAGATAATGAAAAAGGTATACAGGCAAAATATTGCAGCTGAGTGCTTGCTAGTGAGTAAACAAAAGAATTGTACAGAAAGTTGTTAACAATGGCTTGAATTTCTAACTGATTCTGTTGTGTTGGGTGATATTTCCACTCATCGGAGTCTACCATTACCGAATGTCTATTATAGAATCAAATGCAAGCTTCTTAATTAAATTAAACTAGCTCATATTCCCTCCGTGCGGTTTTGTAAATGAAGCCAACACTAAATGCAGAAGAGCAAGAAAAAAGTGCTGGAAACAGGGCAGTATTTTGCAAGGAAAAAAACTTTACCCACCTCCAATCTGTCCTACACACTCCAGCCAAGGGGGTTTCTAAAATTGAGATCTGTTTGTGTCACTTCCCACTTAAAATATTTTGGGCACTTCTCATTGCCCTTAAGATAGTCTAAATTCCCTAGCAAATTTACAAACTTGTGTATCTCACTACTTTCATCTCTTACCAGTTATATCCTCATAAAGTATGTAGCAACCTTACTTCCCCTACTTTCTGGAAAGTACCATGATGTGCTATTCTAACATTTAACAGCAGGAGCCTAATAAATATCTGTCTATAGCAGGAGCCTAATAAATATCTGTGGAGGGAATGAATAAATGAAAATGAATCTATAGCAGAAGCCTAATAAATATCTGTGGAGGGAATGAATAAATGAAAATGAATGGATAAAACAAAGGTAACATAAATTTTCTTAATGATTTGATTTATCTCCTCCTCCTTTTGTGGTTGCAGCTCACAACCATGGCCAATGATAACTTTTTAAAAGTCTGGGTAGTGAGGAAAAGAACAGCCTCTTCAATAAACGGTGCTGGGAAAATTGGATATCCACATGCAGAAGACGGAAACTAGACCTCTATCTCTCACCATACACAAAAAATGAAGTCAGACTGGATCAAAGACCTAAATTTAAGACCCAAAGCTATGAAACTACTAGAAGAAAACCTAGGAGAAACTACATGAAACTGGAGAGGGCAATGCTTTTGTGAACAAGACTTCAAAGGCACAGGCAACGAAAGTAAAAATAGACAAATAGGATTCCATGAAACTAAAAAGCTTTTGCACAGAAAAGGAAACAAT
>NW_007729314.1:78162-82132 GCF_000696425.1 Galeopterus variegatus
TAAAAATAGACAAATAGGATTCCATGAAACTAAAAAGCTTTTGCACAGAAAAGGAAACAATTGAAAAGTGAAGAGACAGCCTACAGAGTGCAATAAAGTATCTGCAAACTATACACCTGACTAGGAGCTAATATCCAGAATATATAAGAAACTCAAACAATTCAACAGCAAAAAAACAAATACCCAATCAAAAAATGAACAAAGGGCCTACATAGATATTTCTCAAAAGAAAACATACAAATAGCCAACAGGTATATATATGAAACATCACTAATCACCAGAGAAATGCATATTAAAATCATGAGATATCATCTCACTCCAGTTAGAATGGCTATTATAAAAAAGACAGAAAATTACAAATGCTGGCAAGGATGCGGAGAAAAGGGAGCTCTTATACATTGTTGATGAGACTGTAAGTTAGTACAACCTTTATTAGTATAGACTTTATGAAAAACAGCATGGAGATTCCTCACAGAACTAAAATTTGAACTACCCTATGGCCCGGCAATCCCTCTGCTGGGTATATACCCCAAAGAAATGAAATCAATATGTTAAAAAGACATCTGCAATCCCATATTCATTGCAGCACTATTTACAATAGCCAAGAAATGGAATCAACCTAAGTGTCGATCAGTGGATGAATGGATAAATTTATATATGTATATATTATATAAATAATAAAATAAATATATGAGTGTGTGTATATATACACAATGGAATACTATTCAGCTATAAAAAAATTAAATCATGTCATTTGCAGCAACATGGACGGAACTGGAAACCATCATGTTAAGTGAAGTAAGCAAGGCACAGAAAGACAAATACCACATGGTCTTGCTCATATGTGGAATCTAGGGGGAAAAAACAGTGGCTCTTGTAGAAGTAGAGAGTAGAATAATGGTTACCACAGGCCAGGAAGGGAAGAGGTAGATTAAAAGGTGCAACATTACAGGTAGATAGGAAGAATAAGCTCTGGTGTTCTAGGAAAACTAGAGCTAAGAATATTATATTATAAATTTCTATATAGCTAGAAAAGAGGATCTTGAACATAATCACTGTAAAGTAAAGATAAATGTTTAAGTGATGAATAAGCTATCTACACTAAGTGAATCATTGTACAATATATGCGTGTATTGAAACAAGACACTGAACCCTACAAATATGTACAATTTAATTCCAGGTAGCAAAAAGCAAAACAAAAACCCATATTTAAAAGTAATCTCAAGGGATTAACAAATTGACTTTTCAGTCACTGTGCACGTAACTTATCAGAGCAGACAGAATAATAACTTTGTAATTTTTGTTCCGTAAACCAAGAATAATGATTTTGAATATACATGTTTCCGAAATTAATTTTTAATTAAAATTCTAAATGTAAAGGGTGATTTCCTCTTATTTGCATGATTCTATAAATGATTTAAGGGACAACATTTTTTAAAAACCAATTGGATCGAGATATAGGGCTGGATATATTCATCTAATATTGCTTCTGTTTAAAATCTGTGAAACGGCATAAAACATACTTAATGATAGACTAATTCCATGGCAGCAATGAAAAACAAAAGTGATATTAAAAAGTCAGAAATTTTGAACAACGTTGGAAAGACAGAGAATGCATGGACTCAGATCTGTAGAGAAACCTAGCTGGAGGAAGCCATGTATTACACAGGTGATGCAGTTTGGGGGAGGTCTAAGCCCAGAGTCAAGAGGTAATCAATGCAGGGGCAATCAGGCATGAGAGTGTTTAATTGAGAGCCTATATCTTGAGCATGTAGGCCAGCTGACTTCTGCTATGGGTTGAATGTGCCCCACAAAGGTTCATGTATTAGAAACTTAATCCCTACTGAGATAGTGTTAAGAAGGTGGGAAATCTTATTATGGTCATTGAAAGGTGGGGCCTTTAAGAGATGATTGGGTTGTGANTAAAAATAGACAAATAGGATTCCATGAAACTAAAAAGCTTTTGCACAGAAAAGGAAACAATCGAAAAGTGAAGAGACAGCCTACAGAGTGCAATAAAGTGTCTGCAAACTATACACCTGACTAGGAGCTAATATCCAGAATATATAAGAAACTCAAACAATTCAACAGCAGAAAAACAAATACCCAATCAAAAAATGAACAAAGGGCCTACATAGATATTTCTCAAAAGAAAACATACAAATAGCCAACAGGTATATATATGAAACATCACTAATCACCAGAGAAATGCATATCAAAATCATGAGATATCATCTCACTCCAGTTAGAATGGCTATTATAAAAAAGACAGAAAATTACAAATGCTGGCAAGGATGTGGAGAAAAGGGAGCTCTTATACATTGTTGATGAGACTGTAAGTTAGTATAACCTTTATTAGTACAGACTTTATGAAAAACAGCATGGAGATTCCTCACAGAACTAAAAATTGAACTACCCTATGGCTCGGCAATCCCTCTACTGGGTATATACCCCAAAGAAATGAAATCAATATGTTAAAAAGACATCTGCAATCCCATATTCATTGCAGCACTATTTACAATAGCCAAGAAATGGAATCAACCTAAGTGTCCATCAGTGGATGAATGGATAAATTTATATATGTATATATTATATAAATACATATAAATAATAAAATAAATATATAAGAGTGTGTGTATATATACACAATGGAATACTATTCAGCTATAAAAAAGTTAAATCCTGTCATTTGCAGCAACATGGATGGAACTGGAAACCATCATGTTAAGTGAAGTAAGCAAGGCACAGAAAGACAAATACCACATGGTCTTGCTCATATGTGGAATCTAGGGGAAAAAAACAGTGGCTCTTGTAGAAGTAGAGAGAAGAATAATGGTTACCACAGGCCAGGAAGGGAAGAGGTAGATTAAAAGGTGCAACATTACAGGTAGATAGGAAGAATAAGCTCTGGTGTTCTAGGAAAACTAGAGCTAAGAATATTATATTAGAAATTTCTATATAGCTAGAAAAGAAGATCTTGAACATAATCACTGTAAAGATAAATGTTTAAGTGATGAATAAACTATCTACACTAAGTGAATCATTGTACAATATATGCATTATTGAAACAACACACTGAACCCTACAAATATGTACAACTAAAAAATAAATTTAAAAAAATTATAGGTAGCAAAAAACAAAACAAAAACCCATATTTAAAAGTAATCTTGGGGGCCGGCCCGATAGCACACTGGAGAGTGCGCCGCTTGGGAGCGCAGCAGCGCTCCCGCCGTGGGTTCGGATCCCATGTGGAGACCGGTTCCCACTCACTGGCCGAGCGCGGTGCGGGCGCAACACCGAGGGTTGCGATCCCGTTGCCGGTCAGTAAAAAAGACAAAAAGGAAAAAAAAAAAGTAATCTCAGAAAGATATCCCATGCTCTTGGATTGGAAGAATCAACATAGTGAAAATGTCCATACTACNGGTGGGAAATCTTATTATGGTCATTGAAAGGTGGGGCCTTTAAGAGATGATTGGGTTGTGAGGACTGTACTCTTGTGAATGGATTGATCCATTCATGGAGTAACGGGTGTGGTTTTGACGGCTTTATAAGGAGAGCAAGTGAGCAGATTAGCTCTCTCTTGCTTGTGCCATTCTCATGCCATATGATACCCCAAGGTGCTGTAGAGAGTCACCAGCAGGAAAAGGCCCTCACCAGGTGTGTTCCCTGGACTTTGGACTTACCAGCCTCCAAAACTAAGATATAAATTCTCTATCTTTATAAATTACCCAATTTTAGGTATTTTGTTATAAGCAACAGAAAGGGACTAATACAACTGCTTTTTCCTTTCCAGGTGTCGGTGTGTACTGGGCAGCAAGCAGTGTTTGTGCTCAGACTGTGGCAGCGAGCGTAAGCTCTAAGAACGTAGAGGCTAACGTGCCTCAAATATCTACCAACAGCAAAGAAAGATAGGAAACCACATACCCAAAAATAAACCCTGCCCCTCTCCATATTCAACACATGAAGTTTA
>NW_007729314.1:82142-93952 GCF_000696425.1 Galeopterus variegatus
TAATATCTTCAAATGGATAAGACAGCAAGAATATCACTATTTGTATTAGTCCATTTTTGTTGCTTATAACAAAATACATGGAACTGGGTAATTTATAAGAAAATGAAATTTATTGCTTACAATTCTGGGACAGCTGCATCTGGCAGGGGCCTCAGGCAGCTGCCACTCATGGTGGAAAGCTGCAGGTAGCCAGCAGGTATAAGCAGATCACATGGTGAGAGAAGCAAGAGAGAGAAAGAGAGAGAGAGAAGAGGTGCCAAGGCCTTTTAAACAACCAGCTCTCACGGGAACTAATAAAGCAAGAAATCACTCACTACCCTACCCCGCCAGGGAGAGCATTAATTCAGGTAGCCAACAGGTATAAGCAGATCACATGGTGAGAGAAGCAAGAGAGAGAGAGGGAGAGAAGAGGTGCCAAGGCCTTTTAAACAACCAGCTTTCACGGGAACTAATAAAGCAAGAAATCACTCACTACCCTACCCCGCCAGGGAGAGCATTAATCCATTCATGAGGGATCCGCCCCATGACTCAAACAGCTCCCAACATTGTCACACTGGAGATCAGATTTCCACATGAGTTTTTGGGGGATGATAACATCCAAACTCTATCACTATTATTAATGAAAATGTTAAGAAGAAAGAAGGATGGGTGGAGGGGTCCAACATTTGTCTAAGAGCTCTTTTAGATTATTTGGTTGGGTGGGAAGGGGAGGAAGATCACGTAGGAAATAAAGAAATAACTGAACAAAATATCCTAGTCTTACAGAGCAACACAAGACAGCAAATAGAAAGAACCAATGAAGTGCCAAACATGACAAAAATATATACCTATACAGCTGCCGAAATTTTGAAACATCAAATCCTTCCAATGTCCAATGGAGGTAAAAATAATTTATCTACAAAGGAATGAAAATGATAGCCTTTGAACTCCTGTCAGCAACTCTGAATGCTAAAAGATGATGGAGCAATATCTTTAAAGTCTCGAGGAAATAATTCTGAATCTAGGATTCTCTATCCAACCAAATGATCGATTAAATGTGAAGACAAAATAAAGATATTTTTAAACATACAAGAACTCATAAAAGTTACTGCCCAATTTTTGAAAGAATTGCTCAAGGATATACTCTATCAATACAAAAAAAACAACTAAAATTTATAGCTATTCTAATTATCGTTGATGAATAAAAAGTTGGAACTTAAAATGTTACCCAAAAAAATATTTCCATGAAGAGAAACTCTCTGAGATCTCAATTCAAATCAGGCTTCTTTTCGAGTCTCATGTCAGGCTGCTCCCACTCTCTTATTACTAGATAATTCAGTACATTTAAGAATACAAGAAACCTCAATAAAAACAGATCATTCCTTAAGATTTCTAAAAAATCCAAGATAATGACAAATTGTTGTGCTAGACTCTTAAATTTTTATGTCCTTCAGCAACTGCATTAAAAACTAGAAAAGTTTTTCCTACACCATGAAACTCACTCTTAAGTAATATATTTATTTATTTAAAGATCCATAGATTTTAATTAGTCTCCACAAAGAGAAAAATATGTAAGGAAAACTATCCCAAAATGGGCTTTGCTCTATCTATAAATTTAAGGTAATATCCTACTCTATGAATGAGCCAAAATATAATTTTCATGGCAACACACCAAGAGCAAAGCTTATAAACTTTTAGGTCGAGGTCAGTTTCTGGAAGAGATACTTCGATTTCAGGGGGAGTTTTCTTACTCATTTCTTGTGAAATGTAGATTAGATCTAAGCAAATCAATGATCTAGGTCTTTAGATGGCATATGCAATTAAGGTAGTGCATACTAAGTGGTACAACAAGCCCAGAACAAAAGTAGAACTTGACCAATGCAACTGACACAATGCCTGGCATGTGGCAAACACTGAATAAAACTGCAGAATCTGTAGAATTTTATTGCGACAACTTTAGCTCTCTCTTTCTCTGGTAACTAGCCCTAAGACTCACTGATTTATTCAACCAGCATCCATCAAGGATCTATCATGGGATTTACAGTCTGAGAAAACTGTCACAGTCGTCCTCCATCCTTTGTTTTCTTCCGCATGCAAAGTGCACATTCTCTTCACTTACCTTTTACTGCGTCAACCGTCCCCTTGATTGTCCTTATATCCCTCCTGTTCTTACTGATTCGTGTTTGTATTCAACATGCATGTCGTGCTTCCTGAATACCAGGACCTGTGCATAAATGAATGGAACCTGATTCTCAGCTTTGAGTCCATCCGGATGATGATCTGCTAAAAAAAAAGAAAGAAAGAACAAACACAGCAAGGCTGGCCAGTTAGCTCAGTTAATTAGAGTGTGGTGGATTCAGATCCCCAGACCACCCAGCAGCCAAAAATATTTTAAAAATAAAGAACAAACACAAATATCTCATGCTCTTACAATGGCTGCCAGTTGCCCACTGGACAGACTTAAGCACGGCCTAAAGGACTTTCCAAAGCCTGATCTCTGTCCTCCTCGCCAGCCTCTCTCCTGCCACACCCACCTTGATCTTCACCCTCCAACATTACTGAATGATAGTCACACCTCCCATAGACCCCATGCTCTTTCTCTTCTAGGCTGTCCACTGTCCTTGGGATGCTTTTGCTCCCTCTTCTTCCTTGCCTACCTGCTCCTGCTTCTCAGACATACAGTGGCATCTCTCAGGAGCCTGTCTTATGCACGCCTGCATCCCCTCCCACTTGCCCAGGTTGGATGGCTCTCCTCTGTGCTTCTGTGACCCTCTGTGCTTGCCTCATCGACAATTATCGCATTGCAATTGAAATGACTTCTTTAAGTTTTACCCATTCACTCACAAACCTTATTGAGGGACTATTAAGTGCCGAACACGTGGCTAGATGCTAAATACACAAGAGTGAGCAAAATGGACAGAATCCTTGCCTTCATGGACCTCAAATGATTGTGAGGGAAGAAAAACAACAGATAAATATAAACATACATACAATTTGGGAAAACGGTCATGAAAATGATTAGAACCACACTCCTTTAGAGAATACAGGGAGAGATCAACTAGGACAAAGTCACCCCAAATTCCTGTCTGAGGTGGTGGTGGCAAATGCCTGATACATAGTAGGTCCTCAATAAGTGTTTCCTTAACCACTGAACTGTACAAGTAAGTCGAGACAGGAAGGATTAAAGCATGCATGGCAGTTATGATGGCGTAAATAACATGGTGGAGAGAGAAGGGACAGGAGGGAAAGTAGTCATGGGGCAGAGGGAGACTTGTGTTTCCTTTGGCTAGCTCTTTTCTGGAGGAACTGTGAGATCACTTTAGACCACCAGGGGGCAATGTCTGACCGCAGGTGACAACTCTTTTGACCCAAGCAATCATTTTGTACAGGAGGCACTCCTGTCTGCTACGTCTGTTAGGAACTAGGACCCGGACTTAAAATGCTATTCATCCCTTTTACGTTACTAATAAATGCACAGTCCTCGAAGATGATAAATACTGTAATTGGATCAACATGAATTAAAACGGAAGAAAAAAAGAGGCGTTTCATATTCATAGTTCTGTAATTATCCTTTAACGGAACAAATCTCCACTTCCTAATCATTTATAATTTTCATCACTCAGTTATAGGCCACAGCAGGTATTAATATTGGGTGAGAAGGAGTTTTCCGGTTTCTATTCAGCATTTTTGCTGTTTGAGCACTTGCAGCGGGTGCTTCCTTCATACTGAATAGTCGTGTTTAGCTTCATCATAACTCATTGAGATAGATGAGAGGCAATTATCATTTCTGCTTGGCAGATAAGGACCACAGAGGAGCTCTCTGATGGTTGGGGCAGAAATGAAAATGGCCATCCAGATTTGACAGACTGCCTGGGAGTCTCAGACTCACCACCAGCCAGAATGAACAGGCGCTGGAGCAATGCCATTTTTTGGCAAAAGTCAATGACCAGGTGCTTTCAAGAGTGTGTTATTTGAGACACCTAAAGATGTTATTCCTGTCAGAGCACATCAGGACGTGCATAAAGAACTTAGAGTCTGTGCTTGGCCCTAAGAAGGGTGTTCCCAGAGGTTTTGGCAACATCTTCACGAGGAATTATTAATAGGGGAAATCAGATACTGTTCCAGGAAATAAAATTTCATAAAAGTTGGAAAGAAATAATGCAGGCATTGCTACCTGGTTATTCAATCAATGGCCATTCATTAAGCAGCACTGCATGAGTCACTGTGGGGATAGTAGTGCATAAAATACTGTCCTTACCCTGAAGGAACTTAAATCTAATTATAAAAGCACGACATACATGCATAAAAACATTTGCAAATTAAAGTATAAAACAGACTATTTCTGTATGGCAGAGTTCAACAGAGATTGTCAATAAATGCTCACTGATCACCTACTAAGTGCCAAGCATGGAGACTAAATAAAAGGCACTGTGGTAGCCCTTGAAGACTTTACATTCCATTTGTAAAGAGCAGGGTTTATTAATTTATTCAATATGTATGAATGGACCACCCACAATATGTGAAGCATCAAGCCAGATAAGAGGGATACAAGTAACTCACAATCCCACCCACAAGGAACTACCTGACAGACCTACAGGCAAGTCGGTTACTTTCAACATAGTGTATGCACATGTGGGAGTGGGGTAGTAAGAGATACGTATATTTTATGCAACACTGACTAGTGATCTATTTGTTTACAGGTAGACAGGTAACCCTTAAGATGAGCATGAGAACTAGGAGAAACATCATAAAGAGATGACATTTGAGGAGAGTCTCGAAGGTGTTCTCCAAGTAGACTCATGAGTGAAGGGTCTTCCAGGTTTACTGAGTGTGCAAAGGTACAGAGGCAGGAAATGTCACAGTGGTGACATAATGACTGAGGCTTAAAGCAAAAGTCGAGCAGTAACGGAAAATGAGACCAATGCGGCAGAGACCAGATGGTGAAAGGGAAGGGGACTTCAGTTTCACACAATAGAAAGCCTTTGAAAGATCAAAAAAGGAGATGAGGACAATGACATTTGTGTATTACAAATAGTTTAATTGCTGCATGGAGGAGGGTTCCAAGTAGAACATTAGAGGCAAGGAAATAATTAGGTGTCTATTTCATTAGTCAAGACAAAAGCTAATGAGAGGGATGGAATAAATAAATTATTTAGGATATAGAATGAAGACAACATGGTAGCCAATTGATATTGGGGGTACGGGATGAGAAGTATCAATGATAATGTATTTCTATTGGTTGCCGAATTTCTAAGGGGTCATGATTGGGTGTCCTCAGCTCACACTCTGGCCGGCATCAACAGGAGAGGAACTGTGAGAAAATGAATGAGAGGGGTGGAGGTTAAAGAGCTCAAATTTCAACATGTTGAGTTCAAGGTGCATGTGAAACATCTAGTGGAGATGACTCACAAATAGTTAAAAGCTAACACAGCCATAGAATACTGTCGGGAAAAGTTTGGATTAATGTAGATCCAGAAGAATAGGTAGAGTTTGTGGAGGTGCAGGGGCCGAGGTGGGGGGACAGTTGGGAATGCGGGACATGCCAGATAAGGGGATATTCTTATATTCTTAAGGAAGTCAAAGAGGTAGTAACAAGGATAGTATATGAGACCAACCTGAACAAAGCAAATTGTAAGAAAAAAGGTGGTGTTCTACAGACAGAATGAATCTGAGTCACAATGAAAGTCGGCTCTGAGGAAGAATATTCTGGTGGGAAGATGCAACATACAGTTTAGAAACTAGGAAATCTAGATCAGAGTGACAAACGGAAGGTTAGAATACTTTCCAAGGTATGTCATCACCCTTAATAAAGTAAAATGCAGAGTCTCCAAAATTTAATTCCCAAAGTAGAGTTTCCTGTTGTGAAGGAGAGGTCATACAGCAGTGACACCAGCTAATATGTACCGCGTACTAGGCGCTGTGCTTTAAGTACTCTACATATTAATTCATTTAATTTTCCCAGGAACCATGTAAAGTGGATATTATTGCTATTGCCATCTCACGGATGAGGAAACGGGCACAGAGGTGTCCAGTGACTTGCTATAGTTACGCGGCTAGCAGGAGGTGGAGCAGAAGTCTGGCTGCACAGCCTGCAGCTCCCATCACTTTCCCACATTGCCCACCCACCCCCAGTACTTAGCTGCTCTGACTCTGTTCCTTCCATTTGAGTTCATCCACCTGCATCTTTGCTGCCACCACCGTGCTGATTCCAGGGCTTACTTGCTCTGACCCCTTAGCAGCTCTGACCCCTTACATAGCCAACACTTGTAAAAGTCTTTACTAAACCATAAAGGAGAATAAAGTGGAAATGCAGGAAAAATACTCAGAAAACCAATCTGACTTGTGAAACTTAAGTCTCTAAACCTTTTGTGGCTGGCTTGCCCTCTCCTTCAGGACATTCATTGGAAGTGTTTGGGCTGATATCCCTGAACACCCCTTGCTTGAGGCCCTCACCTTCCAACCTATTTCATGTGGGAAGACCATCTGTAAAACATGCAATATGAGAGCAACTCCCTGGACATCTAACTTAAAGATCTTTCTTTGTGACACGCCTTTCTCATTTCCAGGGACTCACCTAAGGACTCACCTATTCCCCATTGGCACCACACATGACTTCATTCCACCAGTGAGATTTCCTGTCCAGGACCCCCATGCCCACAACCCTCACCCTGAACTGTGTCTTTACTCTTCCAAGCACAAGAGCATTTCCTGATACACTGCACCAAACATTGTGTCCATACAGGAAGAGTTATACACCTGTGAAAATGGGAGGGTTTCCTCACAGGGTGGCAGGCGTTAGTCCAGGGAGGAGGTGTTGGGCATGGAGAGGAAAGAACTGAGCTTGACAAAACTTGGGTAAGTTGGATAAGAGTTGGATAAAAGTTTCAAGTCCAGGTGACAGAGAACTAATTGCTTAGAGAAGTTGGTGAGAAGAACTGGTTTGGGGGGTGAAAACAAAGAATTTGCTCTTACTCAACTTGTCTGCATGGTGAGGGAGAAAGATCCAAGTGCAGATGTCTCATGGGCATCTGGACACCTAACATTAAAGTTGGTGCTAGAGATACAGATAAGGGTGTCATTAGTACAAAGGTGAGAAATGACAAAGAAGTGATAAGTGTTCTGAATTTTAAGAGAGGGGTAAAAAAAGACCAAAAGAGCAGAGCTCATAGCTAGGGGTAAAATGAAGAAACAAGGCAATAAATGAAAAGGAATAGTGTGGGAAAGAAGGAGGAAACAGGGATGCTGGAGCACCATAAATGACAAGAAATAGGTTTCTGAAAAGACAGAGTACATGACAAAAATTCCCATGTGACAAACATCAGACTATGAGAAAACATGTAGTCTTAGTTCGTCTTGGCTGCTACAACAAAATACCTTAGACTACATAATTGATAAACAACAGAAATTCATTGCTCCACAGTTCTCGAGGCTGAGAAGTCCAAGGTTAAGGCACTGGCATATTTGGTGTCTGAAGACACCTCATAGATGGTGGCTTCAATGTGTCCTCACATGGTGGAAGGTGAACAAGCTCCCTCAGGCCTCTCTTGTAAGGACACCAATCCCATTTATGAGGACAGAGTCCTTGTGACCTAAGCACCTCCTTAAGGCCTC
Organism: Galeopterus variegatus; assembly: GCF_000696425.1. Classification (NCBI taxonomy): domain Eukaryota; kingdom Metazoa; phylum Chordata; class Mammalia; order Dermoptera; family Cynocephalidae; genus Galeopterus; species Galeopterus variegatus. Next base: position 89,733 of record NW_007729314.1, read on the forward strand.
ACCTCTTAATACTATTGTATTGGGGATTAGGTTTCAACATATGGATTTAGGTGGGAACATAAACATTCAGACCATAGCACATCCGAATTACATAAAGCGAATGAGATAATTTTAACATGAAAAAAATCTGCCATAGAAAAAGGGCAAAAAAATATGAATAGTAATTCACAGGAATGGAACTGAAAATGGCAAGTTCACATCTGAAAAAAAAAAATCGTAACCTTTAGTTACCAAGATAATGCAAATTAAAACCTATCAGAAATATGGACAGCATCTACGGCAGCCAGTGTGTGAGGAGTCAGGCATTTTCATATATTGTAGGTGGGAGTGTGAATTGTTACAATCTTTTTGACAGTCATTTGGTAGCATCTAATACATTCTAAAAGACACATATCCTATGACCCAATGACCAGCCCCTGCTTTGAAATTCTATTACATAGGAATAAAAGCACCAATATATTTAAAGATACTTGTATTTGAATGTTTCTTGCAGCATTTTTTTGGTCGTGGGAAGAAAACATGAAATATTGCATCCAAATAAGAAAATAATTGAGTAAATTATTGCATATCCATACTATGAAATACTGTGTATTAATGAAAAAGAATGCATGCATTTTAACCTGAGGGAGGTGCTATATTTTTAATGCAAAATGCAAGCTGTGAAGTAATATTTATAGTATGATCCCCTTGCTGTAAAAAGAAGGGGGAAAACCCATATTTTTACAGGCACAGTTAAATGTGTTTGCATAAGCACAGAGAAATGAGTGCAGGCATTCACATCAAATTGTTAACTTTGGTTACTAGAGTGGGATGAGAACAGAGGGAAAGGGAAATTGATTAATTTTTTCTTCATACACTTCTGGATATAGTTTGATCTGTCACTACATTCATATATTTTGTGATTTTTTTTTTGTAAAATCCAAATATGTAACTGTAATCAAAAAGAAATGAAAAAGTATCAGAAGCCACATTCTTCTAGAAGAATGAACATGATGACAAAGCCACTGGACATGGCAATAAGGAGAACAAAGTTCTTTGGCAAGTACCTTGGGACAGTGGGTCAGGGGGTGATGCAGGCAGCAGGAAGGATCCTGGTTTCATGAAATTCCAAAGGAAGTGAGTAGTGGATAAATGGACTCTTATAGAGAACTAACACTACCATGTGGGTTGAATATTTAATATGTGTATGTTTCTGTTTGCATAAAGTTTTCCATTTTACAAAAATAAACAAACAATAAGAATGAATATGCTAATAATAAATTTAAAAATTTAAAAATAAATAAAATTTAAAACATTTTCTGATGCATTATTCCATTTGGCCCTCACAGGAACCCTGTTGAGTTGTCAGTATTGCTTTCCCATTTTACACATAAGGAAACTGAATCTCAGACCGTAAAGTGACTTTCCCAAGACCACACAGCAGCTAAGAGGCTCCACCGGGCTGGCACCTGGCAATCAGCTCTCTTGGATCAAACTACTGTATTCTTTTCAGCAAAAATCCCAAAATGTGAAGGTTTCTCCTGGACTCCAAGAAAAGCAGGTGGAATAAGGAGAGCTCACTCCTATCACTGGATAAAGGGTCAATCAGGGCAGCCTGATCTGAATCAAAATTAGCCTCATTGTACCCAAGCTGAGGCAGGAGGCTGTGACCAAGAAGACAGCCTGCAAGAGGCTTCTATTTCCTGTCTGCCACAAGCTCCCCATGACCTCAGGAAAGTAACTTCCCTGCTGTGTCTGTTTCAGTTTCTCTCTCTCTAAATGGGATTCTCTACTTTCCTCCAAAGAAAAAATGTGCTGAGATCAATTGGCCTTTGACTACAATAGCTTTGAACTTGTTGGTAGAAAGTACCACACAGGTTGACTGATCCCGCTCACTTAGAAGTGACTCTTGGAGAACATGTTCAGGAAGATGATTTATGGCATGGCCATTCCACCCTCACTGACCTCATGGTGGGAATAAGCCTACTCAGGGTGTCTAAGAGACTGAAGATAAATTGAAACTACACCTGCTGAAAGCTGCTGAGCTGCCCCGAGCTGTTAGAAAACCTGATTAGTAGTCACTACTGGTGTGTAAGAGTGTGACAAACCAAAGCCAAGGCCAGAGGGGATCCACCCAAATCTGAGAAAACTACGTGTGGTGAGTGTGTGTGTGTGTGTGTGTGTGTGTGTGTGTGTGTAAAACACAATCACACAGATAGAAAGTTGTAGATACCAGTTGCATTTAGGAAACTTAGTTTATCTTTCATTGTTTCAGGAAAACAAATACTAACAGCCTCAAAACAGCTTCTCTGGGCTTACTGAGGAGCTAAGAATGAGTCAACAGCCTTATACATCATAGGTGTGGAGAGATGATGGTTTGTGTGATTTTCTATTCACCAGCAAGATGAATTTCTATTCACCAGCTAAGTTCCTGAAGTAGAAAGACAGTCTCATGACGGTCCCCTCGGTGCCTGCTCTTTTCCTGCCCTGCCCACCCCTCACACTGGTGTCCGACATGGGGCTCTGCACACAGACGCTCACTCGGGGCTGCGGGCTGACGTTCGCATGCCAGGTGTTCACAGCTGAGCGCGTGCTTGAGCAGACAGCCTCAAAACAGCTTCTCTGGGCTTACTGAGGAGCTAAGAATGAGTCAACAGCCTTATACATCACAGGTGTGGAGAGATGATGGTTTGTGTGATTTTCTATTCACCAGCAAGATGAATTTCCATTCACCAGCTAAGTTCCTGAAGTAGAAAGACAGTCTCATGACGGTCCCCTCGGTGGCTGCTCTTTTCCTGCCCTGCCCACCCCTCACACTGGTGTCTGACACAGGGCTCTGCACACAGACGCTGACTCGGGGCTGCGGGCTGACGTTCGCATGCCAGGTGTTCACAGCTGAGCGCGTGCTTGAGCAGTCCACAGAGAAAAGCAGCAAGCGACAGACACTGAATTCTACAGCATGCAATGATAACTAAAATGTTACCCAAGCTAGTAGCACACATTCAGATGATTATATCCTAAGTTAGATGTCCTTGCATCCCTTTCTTTATTATAGCAGGATAAACAGATTACCTAACACTGTGCCCCTATATTTATACATACATGCAAAAGCAATCCACATCTGTTTATACACCTAAAAAACCAAACTTCTCATTACTTATTGAGCACGAACCATGCACTATAGTTTAACTGTTTTGCTACATAGCAAGTAGTGTGTGAGACCTAAAGTTTGGGGAAGTTTTTCATTTGTTTTGTTTTGTTTTTTATTTCTTTAAGACACAGTTCCTTCCTTCTGGTAGGTTGCAATACAGTGAGGGAGACAGGTAGTTCAGACTGACATCTGCACACTAGGGTAGGCACAAGAGGGCAGGAAGATGTATTAGGCAAGTCCTCTGCTTTCAAGGACAGAACTTACAATAAACAGATTACCTAACACTCTGTGCCCCTCTACTTATACATACATGCAAAAGCAATCCACATCTGTTTATACACCTAAAAAAACCAAACTTCTCATTACTTATTGAGCACGAACCATGCACTATAGTTTAACTGTTTTGCTACATAGCAAGTAGTGTGTGAGACCTAAAGTTTGGGGAATTTTTTCATTTGTTTTGTTTTGTTTTTTATTTCTTTAAGACACAGTTCCTTCCTTCTGGTAGGTCTCAATACAGTGAGGGAGACAGGTAGTTCAGACTGACATCTGCACACTAGGCTAGGCACAAGAGGGCAGGAAGATGTATTAGGCAAGTCCTCTGCTTTCAAGGACAGAACTTACAGTCACTTGAGTGGTTAAATTTCATTTTAAATACCTGGTACACCATATCTTTCCAAGTTACATTTCTACCGAATGTGGAAATGAAAGCAATAGATGCATAACTGAAAGGAATGAAAGCAAAAGGCATTATTTCCTAATGTCTAAATGCATGATCCTTGACAGGCATCATAAAAAGCAATGTGGTATATGGAAATCATCAAGTAGAAGGTATACCTGTTCCCCAATGTTCATTGCAGCACTCTTCACAATAGCCAAGAGCTGGAATCAGCCCAAATGTCCATCATCGGATGAGTGGATACGGAAAATGTGGCATATCTACACAATGGAATACTACTCAGCTATAAAAACGAATGAAATACTGCCATTTGCAACAACATGGATGGACATTGAGAGAATAATATTGAGTGAAATGAGCCAGGCAGAGAAAAAGAAATACCACATGTTTTCACTTATTGGAGGGAGCTAA
>NW_007729314.1:93962-105108 GCF_000696425.1 Galeopterus variegatus
AGATATAACAACTATACTTTTATGAAGTTGTTACAACAAGCAAACGGAAAGGACATTCTTGGGGGGGAGGGGAGAGAGGGAGGAGGGAGGGAGGTGTCGGTGATGGGCCATAATAATCATATACATTGTATATTGACAAAATAAAAATTTAACGAAAAGCAATGTGGTATAAATAGAGCACACGGGGCATTGTAAAGTGTAATGAACAATTGGTGAAGATCTTCTACTTTTCAGTGAAGAAATAACTTTCCCTGGATTCTTATATTTGGAAATATTGGAAAGAGGTAAGAATAAAAAAGAAAGAAAGAAGGAGGGGAAGGAAAGGAAGAGGGAAAACGGAGAGAAAAGGGAATGGAAGAAGGAAGAAAGAAAAACAAAACAAAAAGAAATCATTCTGTGGCTTTGAGAACTGAATTAATTCTCTATTTAAAAAGAAAGCATTCTATTAATTTCTAGAAGAAATGAAGTCACTGGATCATCCCTCTGCCTATTCAGAGTCACAAGCTCTTTCCCCCTATTAGAGGAGCTCCCAGTCATCCAGCGTGTCATTATTCCTCTCTGTTCCTGAATTCTTGCCACAGAAGCTGCTTCCCATCCCTAACCATTGCCTCTGTACCTGTGTCATGGAATCAGTGTCAATTTTCAACTTGGAAATCTCATTAAATTTAGAGGCTGTAGGGCACATTAATCTAGTTTGAAACTTACCCGCTTCTTGACTAGACATAGGATGAGAAACAGATGAAAGAGTTGAGGACTTCTGCATCTCCAGAGACGGGCTGAGGGACACAGGGAGCTTCTCCAGCACGTTGCTCAAGGCAGAATGAGCCCTGGCATTTAGACTTTGAGGAACCGTAGCTGTGCCTAAAGAACAATCTGGAAGTGAGCCCAGCAGGCTTTCAGAGAAGCTTCTGTTAATGTGCGGCTGCTGCAGGGCCAGGTCCTGGCTCAGACTGCAGGTGGACCATCGATCAGCACTTCGTTCTGTTCCTGGGAGCCCTGACTCTTGGCACATCAGTGCAGTTGAGACAGGCATAGTATTCCTAAGGTTGAAATGCCCATGTTCCACTGACCCGAAAGATGAGGGGATGGCAGCAGAAGGAATGAAGCGGCAGAAGGACTCGGGCATAGGGCTGAGACCACTGAGCAGAACACCGCAGATCTCAAGATCTGATTTTATTCCCAAAGCCCAAGCTGAACAAGAGTTCTGCAGAAATATACAAGACCTCCACCGAAAAAACTCCAAGAGATGGAAGCACTCTCATTGCAAAATTGAATCCCTTAGCCATCCCAGCTCCTCTTGAATTCTTGCCCTCAGAGCACATGGGCATCAAACTGGCATCTGAAGCATAGGAACTCATCAAAGACTTGACAAATCGCCAAAGGTCACGTGTTAGTCTCTGGTGACAGTAACACTAGTGGTCAGAAAGCCACAGAGCCATAAAATCAGTGAACATTTTGGGGGGTTTTTTGTAGATATTGATCTGAAAAGATTAGGGGTCCTAATACCAGAGGGGAAGAGATCCCAATGTGTGTTTGGCTGCTGACAAGTTGTTCCCAAAGTAACTTAAGTACCAGTTGTTTTCTCACTTAATTCTTTATTTCACATCACTTGGTAGAAGGCTCCCACTTCTGTCTCCTCTGTGTTACTTAATTACTATTAGCATCAAATTTATTCCTTTAGGGCTGGCCCGGTGGCGCACTGCTACAGTGCGCCGCTTGGGAGCGCAGCTGCGCTCCCGCTGAGGGTTCGGATCCCACATACAGACCGGTTCCCGCTCACTGGCTGAGCGAGGGGCAGGCGCAGCACCGAGGGTTGTGATCCTGTTGCCGGTCCCGGTCCGGTACGGGCGCGACACTGAGGGTTGCAGTCCGTTGCCGGACATGAGGAAAAGACAAAAAGGAAAAAAAAAATTTATTCCTTTAGTCTTTTAGAAATCTCATAAGTTTGTTCGCGCTCTTATTTGAAAAGACAAAAAGGAAAAAAAAAAATTTATTCCTTTAGTCTTTTAGAAATCTCATAAGTTTGTTCGCGCTCTTATTTTACAGAAATTTTAGATCAAATATGAAAGTGTGGTGCAAATATCATATTATAGTAATCTCTGTATATTTCCACAAGTGAATACCATGAGTTCTAATCATGAGAGGGAACCACAGCCTTTATTTGGCCAGTTTATTTAGCATGTGCTAGGGCACTCAAAAGAAAATAGCCAAGAATGAAGGAGGATTTAACTGCTTACCACAAGTTCTACCTCCTCGACGTTCCATGATTCCTCTACTCTTTATCATGTACGTCCTGTTTTCCTCCACCATTGAAATTGCTCTTCAGAGTCTCCTCCACAATTCAGTATCCTATGGGCTATTTCTAAATTAGATATTCTCAAAGGATTTGCAGAAACTGGCCCAGAGTAACCCAGAGCATCCCTGGGAAAGACTAGGGCTTCAAGCATCACCCCTACCCTGCCTTTAATCATGACTCAGACCCAGTGACACAAACCCTACAAGTCTTGCCCTTATCCTTGTAACTATCTAGGGGATTTTCCCAGGCTGTTGGGCAGAAGTACTCCAGCACAGAGTTGGGTGTAGCAGCTTTGTCTAAAATATGTTCTGAGTTCCACATGAAGTTTCCAGGCAGAAGGATGCCCAGGCTTATGAAATCTGAGGCGATGAAAGAGCCCCTGGTCATGAGTGGATTTATAAGAGATTCTTCCTGCCACTTACTTTTTCCCCATTGTCACCACTGCTAAGACAAAATCTCCTGTACCATCCAGCCAACTCTCCTGCAACATGTCCTCTTCCCAGTAACTCACAGGGCACAAAAATCATAAAAATGGCAACAGTGCATCTGTCTAACATGTTCCATCCCCCCATTCCTATGAACAGTAACTTAATTCTTTTTAAGAAAGGGAGAATAGATGGTGAGGAGAGAAAGAAGATATGGAGACTTTTTCTTTAATCCAGAGTTGGAGAGATGGCCTAATTTAAAGATTTATAACCTCTAAAGGTTAGAAAGAGCATAAAGAGTATCTCCTCAAAGAACACCAAGTACTTACATTTTCTCTATCATTTTTCTGCCAAGGGTGCCACGTCCTGTGTGTGATTACGACTGAAGAATAACTCAACACTTACTGAGGCTGGCCACCCCATACGTGCTAAGGCAGTCTAGCATCTCAAAAGCAGAGGACCCTGAGGACCAATCTCAGCTATCCTGCTACATTAAAATGCTGTCTTTAGCATGCAGCCTGAGTTCCTTCTCTGAAGTACATCTCTTTTCTCCATATTCTCAGTCAAATGCAAGTGACTCCCGGTTTGGTCTTAAGTAATTGCAGTATATTCTAGAGTCAACAACCCTGACCTCTTCCTTGGTCCTTCTCAACTGAGCTATGCATGGTTCTCTCCTTATATTTCTCATCATAAGTCAATCTCTAGTTCCTCAAAGTATTAGTAGCTACCTATGAACTTGTTGTGAGAACTAAATTAAGCATAAATATAAATTCCATAGAGCGTTACTCAGAACACAGCAAGACCTATACCAATATTAGTTCTTACTATTATTATTTATCTCTCTTTTTAGTCCACTCATATAAGCCTTCTATTTGTACATTTCTGTTGCTTATAACAAAATACACAGAACAGGGTGATTTACAAAGGAAATGAACTTTATTGCTTACAGTTTCTGAGTCTGGGAAGTCCAAAGTCCAGGGAACACACCTAGTGAGAGCCTTGGTAGTGGCGACAGTGACTGCAGAGTATCAAATTGTGAAGACAGTGGAGCAGAAAGAGCAAGAGAGATGGGCCAGCCCGTGGCTCACTCGGGAGAGTGTGGTGCTGATAACACCAAGGCCCTGGGTTCAGATCCCTATATACAGATGGCCAGTTAGTTCACTGGGGAGAGCGTGGTGCTGACAACACCAAGTCAGGGGTTAACATCCCCTTACCGGTCATCTTTAAAAAAAAAAGAAAAAGAGAGAGACTGACCTCCTCATTCACTCTCTTTTTAAAGCCCTCAGAACCATGCCCATGACCACCACTTTTAATCCATTCACTGTGACGTAGTCCTCAGAATGCAATCACCTCTTCAAGGCTCCGCCTTTCAATTACTGTAATAGGATTTCCCAGACTCTTTACAGTGTCACAGTGGAGACTAAGTTTTGGGGGGACATTCAACCCAAGAGAAGCCTCTTTTGAGGATAGAGGCAAAAGAGTCTAAAAACTGGACCTGCATTCTAAATGCAGTGGCACATAAAAGATTCTTTGAGAATGACTGGCCCTCCCTCGTCCATATGAGGCATTCCATCCAAAATAGCCATGCCCTTTCCCACTGCAAGTTCACATTACACACATGGGTTTAATTAGCTTCCCATTATCACCATAACTATTTCGACATTCCTGTTCTTGTCATTGCTCCTAGAGGCTTAATATATACTTTGAATTATTTTGCTTAAAAAGAAACAGGTTTTTTAGTGATTCAAGTCCTTCAATAGGATGTGTGACTCCTTCCAATTAGCATTATCAACAAGATGTGATGTACTGATCATATTTCTTCTTATAGTTTTAAACAGTGCTAATTGGGATAAATATACATGAAGGCATATGTAGAAATGCTTAATTTAAACAGATCTAGGCAATTCATTGGTTGCCTACTGAGTACAGAATACTGTTTTCAGAAAACATGACTGAGACTCAACAAATGTTGACAGACAAATGGCAGGAGTACACAAGTACTTCAGGAGCTGAGGGCAGGCCCTGACACTGCCATAGACACTACTGCCACATGGGTGGTCTACCATTGCCACCACAATGGCCACTGCTATTGCAAGGGTGGCTTGCTGCCACTGTGCAGGTAGCCCACCAACCACTCTACTGAACTGGTGAAAGGAGAGTTACTAGCAGAGCCCAGGGGAAAGAAGTAAGCAAGCACAGACCCACAATCCAGTGACTCAACCAACAGGTGGAGTTATATCACCGCATGCAGTAATACATCTGGGGGTGGGAAGTACATGAAAGCCCATGTGGCTGTCTTGATCTGGGGAGAGACACACATGGACTCCCCTGAGAGTACAGAAACTCAGGATACACAAATAGAGTAAGTAAGAAAATTCTCAATCACCAGCAACCCAAAGTATATATTAAGCATCTAGGAGCAATGACAAGAAGAAAGGATCCAGGAGAAGCCTCCAGCTGTAGGAAAGAGAAACCTCACTCAGGGTCACCCATTCAAACTGAGGAGCTCCGTTATATCCCAGTGCTCCCATTAGGGTCATGGGATGCTAGCCAGGGTGCCAACAAGACCAAACAGGGTCATCCACCCCAGCCAAAGAGCAACAGGGCACCCAGGCACTATTCTCACCAACTTGAGAGCCCACTCACATCCTTAACGAACCAACACAGTGTCACTAACTTCAGCAAGGAATCACTAAGTGCCCTAGTGCCTAGGCCATAGAGACACTCACACACAACTCTAACACTGAATATTGCTGCAGTACCCACACAGAGACTACACTATTGCAACTACCTGAAACCAATACTAAAACACCCTACTCAATAGTCAATATAAAACACATCCTCAGGAGGAAATCTTTTACTTCAAGGCCTTCTATAGAGTAACAGAAGAAGCAACTGCCCTATCAAATGACCAGACATCAACATGGAGATACTAGCACAGCCTTGTAACACTAAGGTCACAGGTTCATGTCCCATACCAACCAGCTACAAAAAAAAAAAAAAGTAGACATACTAGAAATACAAAAACAACAACAACAACAACAAGAAAATATGATACCACCAAAAGAATATAATAATTCTCAAGTAACAGACCCCCCCATAGAGCAGGAAACCCTTGAAATTGAAACTCAATGAGATACAAGAAGACTCAGTTAGACAACACAAAGAAATGAGAAAAAGTATCTAGGATATGAAGGAAAGAATTTACAAAGAGATTAATACCTTTAAAAAAAATGTAGCAGAACTCCTCAAACTGAAGGATTCATAAAATGAAATACAAAACACAACCAAGAACTTAAGCAGTAGGTTAGAACAAGTAGTAGAAAGAATTTCTGATCTTGAAGACAGTCTTTTAGAAATAACCCAGGTGGACAAAAGAAAAAAGAAAAAGAAAAAGAATTTTTTAAAATGAAAAAAATCTAAGAGAGTTAGCAGGCAACCTTGAGCACACAAATATCCAAACCATGGGTGTTCTAGAAGAAGAGGAGGAAGGAAAAGGCATTAAAGATCTATTCAATGAAATAAGAGTGGAAAATTTCCCAGGTATAGAGAGAGACATGGACCTTCAGATCCAGGAAGCTCAAGGATCACCAGACAGATTCACTCCAAAAAGATCCTCTCCAAGACACATTCTAGTCAAACTGGCAAAACTCAAAGACAGAATTTTAGAAACAGCAAGAGAAAAATGTTAAGTCACCTACAGGGGAATCCCCATTAGAAAAATAGCAGACTTCTCAACAGAAACCCTACAAGCCAGAAGAGAATGGGATGATACATTCAAAATACTAAAAGAAAAAAACTTCCAGCCAAGAATACTATACTCATCAAGGCTATCCTTCAGAAATGAGGGAGAAATAGTATAATTCCCAGACAAACAAAAACTGTAAGAGGTCACCACAACACAAGCAGCTCTACAAGAAATCCTCAAGGGAGTCTTGTATCTCAAATCAAAAAGAAAAAAAAAAAAAACAATAATCACTGCCATGAGTACAAGAAAACAAAACCCACTGGTAGAACAAATATGCAAACAAGAAAGAAAAAGAAACTATATCTTACCACCTCAAAAAACCAACATGGAAGATAGACAATAAAAGGGGAAGAAAGGAACAAAAGATATTTAAAACATACAAGCAAAAATTAATAAAATGCCAGGAGTAATACAATACCTTTTAATAACAACCCTAAATGTAATGGATTAAATTCCCCACTCCAAAGACATAGACCGAGTGATTGGAATAAAAGGCTAGACCCAACTATATGCTATCTTCAAGAAATTCACATCACCTGTAAAGACACATACAGACTAATAGTGAAGAGATGGAAAAAGATATATCATGCAAATAGAAACCAAAAACAACTGGGAGTAGCTATTGTCATATCAAATACAACAGACTTTAAGCCAAAAACCATAAAAAAAAGACAAAGAAGGCCACTATATAGTGATAATGGGACCTATCCAGTAGGAACACATAGCAATCATAAATATCTACGCACCCAACACCAGAGCACCCAGATATAAAAAGCAGACCTAAAGAAAGAAACAGACTCCAATAAGATAATGGTTGGGATCTGAACACCCCTCTCAGCATTGGGTAGATCATTTAGGCAACAAATCAACAGAGAATCACAGGACTGAAACTACGCTTTAGACCAATTGGACCTGGCAGATATCTACAGAACATTAAATCCAAAACTACAGAATATATGTTCTTCTCATCAGCACATGGAACTTTCTCCACAAGGATAGACCACACATTAGGTCACAAATCAAGTCTCAAAAAATTTTTAAAAATTTAAATCATTTCAAATATCTTTTCAGACCACAGTGGATTAAAACCAGAAATCAATAACAAATGAAACTCTGGAAACTCTACAAATACATGGAAATTAAACAACATGCTCCTGAATGACCTACCGTCCTAGAAGAAATTAAACAGGAAATCAAAAAATTTCTTGAAACTAATGAAAATAAAGACATCATCCCAAAACCTGTGGGATGCTGCAAAAGCAGTACTAAGAGGGAAGGTCATTGCAATAAATGCTTACATCAAAAGAATAAAAAGATTTCAAATAAACAACCTAATGCTACACCACAAAGAACTACAAAAACAAAAACAATCCAATCTCAAAATTAGTAGATAGAAAGGAATAATTAACACCAGAGGAGAACTAAATGAAATAGAGACCCAAAATATGATACAAAATATCAATGAAACAAAAAGTTGGTTTTTTGAGAAGATAAACAAAATAGACAAACCATTAAGTAGGCTAACTAAAAAGAGAAGAGAAAGTACCCAAATTAAAAAATCAGAAGTGAAAAAGGAAACATTACAACCAATACCACAGAAATAGAAAGTATCAATAGAGACTATTATAAACCACTATACACCAACAAATTTTAAAACTTGGAGGAAACAAATAAACTTCTGTACACATACAAACTACCAAGAAGAAACAGAAAACCTGAACAGACCAATAACAAGCAACAAGATTGAAACAGTAATCAGAAGTCTCCAAACAAAGAAATGCCTAGGACCAGATGGCTTTGCTGCTGAATTCTACCAAACCTTTAAAGAGGAATTAATACTAATTCTCTTCAAACTATTCCAAAAAATTGAAGGTCATTCTCCCAAACTCATCCTATGAGGCCAGCATCACCCTGATACCTAAACCAGACAAAGATACAAGGGAAAAAGAAAACTACAGCCCAATATCTCTGATGAACATAGATGCAAAAATTCTCAACAAAATACTAGCAAACAGAATACAGCAACACATCAAAAAAAAATCAAACACCATTATCAAGTTGGATTCATCCCAGTAATGCAAGGATGGTTCAACATATGCAAGTCAATAAATATGATATATCACATCAACAAAATCAAGGACAAAAACCAAATGATTATCTCAATGGATGCTGAAAAAAAGCATTTGACAAAATTCAACATCCCTTCATGATAAAGGCTCTCAGCAAATCAGGTATAAATGGAAAGTATCTCAACATAATAAAAACTATATACAACAAACCCACCACCAATATATACTGAATAGGGAAAAGCTTTCAGCTTTTTCCTTAAGAACAGGAACAAGACAAGGATACCCATTCTCACCACTCCTATTTAACACAGTATTGTAATTACTAGCCAGAGCAATCAGGCAAGAGAAAGAAATAAAGAGCATCCAGATTGAAAAAGATGAAGTCAAATTGTTTCTGTTTGAGATGACATGATCCTATATATAGAAAAGCCTAAAGACTCTACAAAAAAAAAAAAAAAACTCTTAGAGTTGATAAACAATTTCAGTAAAGTTGCAGGATACAAAGTCAACACATGAAAATCAGTAGCATTTTTATACTCCAACAACGAACTAGCAGAAAAAGAAATCAAGAAAGCTAGCCCATTTACAAGAGTCACCAAAAAAATCAAATACCTAGCAATAAATTTATCCAAGAAGGTGAAAGATCTCCACAACAAGAACTATGAATCACTGTTGAAAGAAATTAAAGAGGACACCAAAACACAGAAAGACATTTCATGCTCTGGGATTGGAAGAACTAACATTGTGAAAGTGTCAATACTACCCAAAGTGATCTACAGATTCAATGCAATCCCCACGAAAATAGCAATGACATTCTTCTCAGAAATAGAAAAAACAATCCTAATATTCACACAGAACAACAAAAGACCCCCAAATAGCCAAAGCAAACCTGAGCAAAAAAAATAAAGCTGGAGGCAGAACACTACCTGACTTCAAATAATACAAAGCTATAGTAACTAAAGCAACATGGTACTGGCATAAAAACAGACACTCAGACCAATACAATAGAACAGAGGACCCTACATACTTACAGCCAGTATGTCTTTGACAAAGGCACCAAGAACATACCTTGGGGAAAAGACTGTCTCTTCAATAAATGGTGCTGGGAAAACTAGGCTTCCATATGTAGAAGAATGAAACTAAACCTGTACCTTTCACCATACACCAAAATCAACTCAAAATGGATTAAAGACTTAATATGAGACCTGAAACTAGAAAACTTCTAAAAGAAAACATAGAGGAAACACTTCAGAAAGTAGGACTGGGCAAAGACTTTATGAATAAGATCGCAAAAGCACAGGCAACAACAACAAAAAAAATAAATAAATGGAATTATATCAAATGAAAAAGCTTCTGCATGGAAAGAGAAACAATTACCAAAGCAAAAAGACAATCTATAGAATGGGAGAAAATATTTGCAAGTTCTGCATCTGACAAGAGATTAATATCCAGAATATACAAGGAACTCAAACAACTTAAGAGTAAACAAGTAACCCAACTTAAAAATGGGCAAAGGATGGGCCGGGCCGGTGGCGTACTGGAGAGTGCGCCACTTAGGAGCACGGCGGTGCTCCCGCCGAGGGTTCAGATCCCATGTGGAGACCGGTTCCCGCTCACTGGCTGAGCGCGGTGCAGGTATACAAATGGCCAACAGACACATGAAAAAATGTTCAGCATCATTCAGCATCAGGGAAATGCAAATCAAAACCACATTGAGATATCATCTCATGCCAGTTAGACTGACCATTATCAAAAAGACAGAGAATAACAAATTCTGGCAAGGATGTGGAGAGAGGGGAACCCTCCTAAACTGTTGATGGGACTGTAAATTAGTGTAGCCGTTATGGAAAATGATATGACTGCCATACAATCCAGCAATTCCACTGTTGGGTATATACCCAAATGAATGGAAATCATCCTGTCAAAGGGATACCTGCACTCTCATGTTTATCACAGCTCTATTTACAATAGCCAAGAGTTGGAACCGACCTAAATGTTCACCATCGGGCTACTGGATAAGGAAAATATGGTGTAGGTATATGCAATGGAATACTACTCTGCCATAAAAAAGAATGAAATCTTGCCATTTGCAGCAACATGAATGAACTTAGAGAAAATTATATTAAGTGAAATAAGCCAGGCACAGAAAGAGAAATACCATATGCCCTCACTCATAAGTGGGAGCTAAAATAAATAAATAAATTTTTTAAAAAAGAAAGATACAACAATCATAATATCCTGCCATGCCTGTAGCCTGCTTTAAATTTCAGGGGGTCCCAGCCTCAGTTACAAACTGGAATGCTCTGTAGAATTTTACAAAATTACTAATGCAGAGGTCTCACTCATGATTCTGATTTAATTGATCTGGGGTGCAGCCAGAACACAGGATTTTTGAAATATTTGGTCTGCAACTTCTGAATACATTTCTCTACAGCTTGTTCATCAAGAACTCCCCAGCATTGGTTCTCAGAGAATGAAGTCTTGAAGGCTTAATAGCTCATAGTTCATCTTCACAACTGGAGTTTCTACTTTGTAATAGCATTTAATTGTTTCTCTACAGGAGAACAGGAAGAACTCCGTGAAGGGGGGGGGGGGGGAGGCGGCCCTT
>NW_007729314.1:105197-120680 GCF_000696425.1 Galeopterus variegatus
AGAGAAGGAGGGGGGGGGGGGGGGGGGGGGGGGGGGAAGCTGACTCTTATGTCTGTATTATGCTAAATTTCTAACTATATAGAAGTATCTGCATGATTTTTTTTTAATTTCCAATCCAGATGTGTGATTTCATTAAACTCCTAGGGAAAACCCTTTGTTTCTGGCATTCCTAATGGGAAGAAACATCTTTGTTCTTAGACACTGAGGAATTTAGGCATAAATAACCCAGGCTGGGAGTGCTCTTTGTGCCTCAAATCTACTTATCACCAAATTGGTCTCTGCCTGTGAAAAAACAGCAAAAATATACTGCCTTTGGTATGCGATTTTCACTGAGTCCACAGTATACTTTCCAACAGGAGTCAGGGATAGCAAGTAATTTTAGTTGGAGAAGTTCATGGGAACTACCCTATTACGGATTATATTCTTTGGGTCATCAGAACAGACATATCAAGAGTTAAGAGATGCTTACTAGGGCCACATCAGCGACCAACCAATCATGAATTCTCCATAGCTGCTCAGGGGATGTCCAAATCAGGACCAAGGGAATCAGAAAGACAAAGTCTCAGAGCTGTAGGTCATAACTTCTACCTGGGTGATTTGGGGACTTACGGAAACAAGGTATGTAGGAATGAGCTTAAATGTCAGCTTAGGAATGAAGCGAGAATCATGAAGTACATTAGATCACCATAATCCTTGAACCCGGCTGGACCTGGTTCCTAAATGGATGTTGACAATTCTTGACTCATCTGGGCCAAATATGAGCATGCACAGGACATTTTCTACTACGGACTGTCAGCTAGCTCTGCACTCCTGTGGAAAAATGCTCTGGTGCACTGTGGAGACTCAGACATCCTCCCACAGTGGGTGCCCATCTCTTGCACATGTTGACTCCAACCATCCAACCCAACAGTTTCTCCTTCACCATCATGGTCAGAAGCTGGACTCCTGCGGGGACAGGGCAGTGCAGTCTTCTATTTGGAGACTCCTTTCTGTTCCAGTCAGCCACCCTGCCTCTTGCCCCAGCTAGGGATTGCCAGTGCTGAGAAAGTGCTGCTCCTGGTGGCAATTGCTCATCTATCCCAGGTTCACACCTTTGGAGGTGCCCCCAAAGTAGACAAATGATTTCATCCCTCACCTGAGCTCCAGTTTTTTCATCTTGTGCTTTTTTCCCCTACGTTGTTATAATTGTCCCTCCAACTCTCCTTTGTTTCACGTAATATTTATGCCTGGGTCATATAAGCTACCAAAGCTTGGGCACTTTTCAGTTTCCACAGTAACTCTGCCCTGGACAGGAACTCCCCCCAAGCCCTCTGGTCCCAGGGAAGAGGCAGTAAACCCCATGGCACAGCCAGACACTGAGACATGGGGATTAGCAGGAAGCAGTTCACCGATAGAGAGCAAGCACACAGTGAACCAAAGGGAAACAGAGCTGTGCCATGTGAATAGGTTTAAAACTAAAAGTTGCCTCAATGGGAAAAATGAACTAACCACTGAACACACCCCCTCCTGACTGCACATCCTGCTGGGAAATCAAAGCTCACTTCATTACTCAAACCCCCCATGAACACTCGGCTGCAGTCACACCTGCTGGCCCCGCTGTGTCTCCTGTGCTGCAGCACGGCTGTGGAATATTCCCTCAGAGCCACATGCGATGGTGAGGTTACAGAAGAGGCCTGAGACTGTGGGTGAGGTACCCATAACTAGTTAATGAGCCCATGATTGTTTACTGTTTTATATAAAACAAGGTTAGCAAATTCAAACAGCAGTCTAGTTTGGTTCTGATATTAACGTAAGGAGTGACACACCATGGAGCAAAGAGTATGGTCTTTTGAGTCCTAAGATCAGGAATCGAATTCTGGCCTTAAGCACATGCTTATCACTGAACCACTGTGAGCCTCTGTTCCCTGCTCTGTAAATAGAAGGATGCAAATAATGCCCACTTAAGAAGTTAGTGGTGAGTCAGGTCAGGGCATGCCAAAAACGACTTGGGCTTTGGAGCCAGGCAACCTTGCTGCAACTCCAGACTGGCAATTTTTCTCTAACTGATACAAACTCCCCCAAAACTAGCCTTGATCTTTCTCTCTGATGCTCCATGGCCTGGCTCTCTTCAAATGTCCCCTGACGCCCTGGCTAACCAGCCTATCAGTAAGTAAGCAGCAAAGTAGCAAGCAAGAGGCTCCTGCAGAAAGGTGGCCTCAGAGGCTCAACAGCTTTTGGTGTTACATCTTTATCTCCTGCAGGAGCTGAAGACAACTCAGAGCAAGCGCAAATGTGTCAGCCTCTGGCTAGAATCTATAAGCACATTGCTTCTATTTCCTGGGCTCCAGGGAGCTCTGCCATGTGCAACTCAGATCCCCTCCAGTTCTCCAGAAGGTTCCAGTTTTCCCAGATGAATCTCAGCCAGTGCATGCTGTTGGCATTCTAGTCAGGTGAATAGCAACATGTATCTCTCCTTTTTGACACCTGAATTACAAAAAGGGATCACGTCATTTTGGCTGGTGGTGTGGGCTACTGGCTGCTGATGAGGACTATAGCTCTGAGGTGACTCTAGAGAGGAAAGGGGGCATGCCTTAGCCTGTAACTAGGGTTGTAAGCTCTCAGTAATGCACCTGAAGTCAGAATGGGGACCGAACCTGGCTTCGGGTCCCAGCTTAGCCATTTACTAGATATAGTTTGGGCAAGTCATTGAAATTCCAGTCTTCTCATCTCTAAGATGTGCTTATATCATTATTAAATGTTGCCACTAACTCACAGTTTAAATTTTTTTTAAAAAATAGCAATTGGAAAACATTTTGATTCCAACAGTAAGCCAGTCTAAGGGCCAACATGCTATAGTGCACATGGGCTTATGGGCTTTTGGAGAAGATAAGGAAAAGGCTCTGAACCACTCTGACTTTGGTTTTCTCCTCTATAACATGGGTAATGGTGACAAATCAAGCATTCTTGGGGTCATTGTCAGCACTTGCACTTAGTGGTGTGGCCTTAGGCAAGTCACTCAGCCTCACTGAGCCTCAGTTTCCTTCACTGTTCAGAGGGACTATATTATTTATTTCTGAATGTAATTGTGATTTTTAAATGGAATAATGGATGCACATAAAGAATATTCTAGAGAGAAACCTAGCATATAGGAGGCACTTAATAAATGGAAACTAATATTATTATTGTCATTATATGTGAATATGTCTTGTAATTGAGTGAAAGGTGATACATATATCAGATGTTATTTATCTTTTTTCCCACAATGCCTAAAGAAGCTGTGGAATATACTATAAAGCACATGTACTTCACAGGGCCTGGTTTTCCAAAGCCTTGCAGTTTCAAATATTGACTTCGCAATGACAGGAAATTTTCCTCAGGCTATAAGTCTCTGTTGCAAGATAAGGATTGTGGCACAGCAGGTTGCTGGCTCAAAGACAGACTAGTTACTGATTGTTATGTAAAGATACTGAGAAATTGCTATAAGAAGGAATGTTTGCTAAGATCAAGCTTTTGTTGATAGCTCTACTGGAATGTCCTCTGGCTTGTTTCACTGAAAGTTACCAGCCTATATTGTTAAGCTATAACCCCACCTTTGTTCTCTTCCTGTAACTTCCTGGTCTGGAAAATAAATGGAGGAAGAGAACCCCAATTTGACGTTAATTTCCCAAATGGAAGGGTTGGCTCTCTCTTGAGCATTCCCAAGGAGATTAACCACTTTGGGGCCTCTCACTGCTTAGTAGAGATGGGCCTTGAGTAATCCTTTGCATCTCCGTCACCCAGGGGAAGGGGGGTGACAAATCCGTATCCTTTGCGTCTCTGCCACCCAGGGGAAGAGAGGTGACAAATCCATTGGGGGGCAAAGCAACACAAAGCAACAGGATGCAAACACAGCAGCGTGCCTAAAATTATTACATTAGAAAAAATTACCTTCTATGATGTTCCAGCTGCCAAAGAAAAAAGAAAGAAAGAAAGAAAAAAAGAGTTACCTTAATTAAAAATTAGCTGTGGTCAGAATGCAATAATTTAAATAAACATTTGGATAGTCAAGAGCTTGGGATAGCCATCAGACCAGTGGGGCTAAATTCCAGCTGTGTGACCTAAGAAAAAATGGATTAACCTCCCTGTACTTCAGTTTTGTCATTTCTAAAATGGGATGATAATTGCAGCTATCTCATATGGTTATTATGAAAATTAAATAACTTTAATAAATTGAAATATGAGAAGTCTTTAGACAATGTCTAGTTTATAGTAAATATTCAGTAAATATTGACTACTTTATTACTGTGTGCTAATGGCTATGCTAATAGTTTGGCAAATGACAAATCACTATGAAAGCATAGTTCTTCTCCCAAAGGCTCATAATCTAGGAAAAAAATAGACATTATATGTCCAGCTTTTGGGCCATCTCAAATGGCGCATTGTGCGAATTTGAAAAAAACTGCCTCTTTCTCAAGATGGTTTCCTGCAATCTGCCAGAAATTTTTCAAAATAAATATACAATAATTAACTATGTGAATGATGCACCCCCTACCCAGGCTGTGTATACAGATTTAACAACCATATATGGGTACCTTGTAAAACTGTGCCTTAAAAATGTGTGTGTGTGTGTGTGTGTGTGTGTGCGCGTGCGCATAAGCACACATTTTGCTAGTAACAGAATAGAAATCCAAGGGAAAAAGGAAGGACTGGGAAAGAATAAAGGAGACTTTATGGAGAAAGTGACATTTAAATTGAGCCTTGAGGGATGAGTAGAAATTTTCCAGGTGAAACTGAGGGGTGAAAGTGGGGACTGAAAAGAGAAATCTAAGGAGAGGAGACAGCGTCAGCAGAGTGCAGAAGCAGAAGCAGCTCTACAGACTAGACAGAGGAGTCTGATATGGGACGATGGGGGGGGCCTCTTAGGAAGGGTAGAAAACTGCTAATAAATTTGTAATTTGGGCCTTATCTCTCAAAATGTGGTGCTTCTGACTACCTGTAACAGAATCACCTGAAGTATGCATTAAAAGGCAGGTTCCTAGTCCTCACTTCTGATCTCCTGGAGATAAAGTCTGGGAATCTGCATTTTATAAGCACCTCAGACCGTTTTTATGTTCAATAAAGTTTACAGGGAACAAAGAACCATCCAGGTTCTAAAAGGGAGGAAGATTCCAGAATAAGTTAGTTTAACCTGGCACTTTCCTCCCAGTGCTGAAAGGGAAGCTTTACATGACAGGAGATGGTCCAAATGGGCTTAGTGAGTTTTTCTTGGTATTATGGGACAATGTGTGGACACCAGGAGCCCAGGGGTTAGAAGAAAGTGGCCAACTTCCAGTGGTGGAAAGAGAAACAAAACTGGAAACATCAAAGCTAAAAGGGCTTAGTCAACCTTTGGATATACACCACACAGCAGTGAGAACGGAATGAAGATAGATAGATTAGATAGAGAGATAGATAGATAGACAGACAGACAGACAGATAGACAGACAGACAGATAGATCGATCTACCTCCAGGAAATACCATTGACTGAAAAAAGCAAGTGACTAAACTAAACACATACTATGAGCTTCCTTGTTATAAAGTGAACACACGTTCATACACACAAAACGATGTCCCATAACTGCTACAAGTGCACACACGTATGTAAATGCACAGAAAATGTTCTCGGAATGGGTTCTTAATGCAGTGACAATAACAGTGGCTTCTGGGAATGGGTTAGGCCTGGAAGAATGGTCAAGGGGACCCCAGACTCATCACAACATTACATTTTTATAAGAAGAAAATATTCAGATATTACTGTGAAATTAAAAATTAGTTTTGAGACAAGATCACAGATTGAAACAGAGCTAACTCTGAAAACTTAGCCCTCTTCCCAAATTTGCCCTCACAGTGGCATTGACCGAGCACCCACATGTGTCCCCACTCAACCAAGTCAGAGATGGAGACCAGATGGGACTAAACCAAGGCCTTCTGCCTCCCAGTAAACCAGGGCCAAGCCAAAACTGCTAATCTGAATAAACACACAAAATAGAGGATTCTTAAGGGTATCATCCCATTCTGCACAGGATTTTCCTTGTAACCGGCATGAAACAGTCCTCACTGACGTGCAGCAGGAACCCAGCAGGAAGGATTTTCGCTGCAGCACATACTTTACAGCTTTGGAAAAAGGCACTCATGACCACTCCACTGAGATAATAAAGAAGGAAAAGCACAGGTGTGCATTTTCTTCCTCACGTGTTTTAAGTTCTCTCTCTAGTATCAAGGAACTGGAAGGATATTCTGCTAGGAATAGTTCACGCGGAGAAGCAGGTCTTCCACTGGGATTTACACCAAGGGATATAGCAGCATGAACAGCAAGGTAACACTTCATTTTCTATGTGCAGTCATTGTTAACTCATGCAATACCCCTTACAAATGCTGTAGTCAACCCAAGAAAACTTGTTGAAGTCACACTTGAGAAACTGCCTAGAAGCCAAACTTTGCCATTAAATTGAATTACATGTTTTACATCTCTTTTTGAAAAATAAACTGTATGACACATTTACCAGGCCAGAAACTGCAAAAACACTTAAGGTTTTGCCTTCCCCCAACTGAGACTGGTACATGTCTTGATTCTACAGCAGTGGGTTTTCCATTGAGGGATCACAGAACGGATTATTTAAGGTAAATATGTTGTTGTAAAATAGGTCAAATAATGCTGTCTGGCCAGTTTTTCTGTGATACCCAAGGCAGAGTGGTGATGTCCAATAAACCCCCAGAAGTGACACATTACTTTGTAAATTCCATTCTCTGTGTGACTCAGCATGTCATCATTGCTCTTGCAATTGTCAGCATCCTTCTGTTTTCTCTTCTTACTTCTCTGCATGTTACTTACAACAGACCAGAACAAAATAAACCTTTATATGAGAAGGCATTTTGTGTTTTCCATTTTAAGTGCTCTTAGACCAGTTACTATGGGTTTTAATAAATATCAAACTTCCCATTACCCATGAAATACAATAATACAATACATGTGAGCACATTTTACTAGATGGTACACTAGTAACAAAAAAGGCAACTATAGGAATTTAAATGTTCAGGATCAGGGTTGAGATTAAGATCAGTAGAGTTCTTTAAAAGCAAGACGAGCTTAGCTGGTGACCTTATGGACTTACGCTCAATAGAATAATAAATGAAGAAGCTTCAGGTAAGTTTGGACCACTAGATACAAGATATTTGTAAACAGCTCTTGATAAGGAAGGTGAGTTTCTTTATTGAAAGGCTCATGGAAGCTGTGATCTCCTTTTCAAAAGGTGCTTCCTTAGGAGGGAGAGTGTGGCTAGAAAGAAGAGAGATACATGGGGACCGGACCCCCCTCCCACAACCAGGCACACTGCACCAGCACCTCGGGGCCTGCCCAGGGACCCGAGGCATGGATCCGGGGACAAGACACACCCCACAAACAGGCACACCACCAGCACCAAGGAGCATGCCAAAAACATCACCTCCATGTGAATGGCCCACTACAGCCACCACAATAACCATGGCTGCCGCAAAAGCGGCTAGACGCCACAACCACCATGCAGATGGTCCGCCAGCCACTAGATTGTGTTGACATAATGAGAGGCACCAGCAGAGATAAAGAAAAGAAGAGGTTGTCTCTCTCCACAAAGCCCATTTTATAGTAACAGAAGAAGCATCTGCTCTATGATAATATTGGGGGACCTGATCACACCTCTCAGCATTGGACAGATCATCTAGGCAACAAATCAATAGAGTAACCATTACAGTTTCAGAGGGAGAGAAGAAATCTAGGGTAATTACAGTGGGGAGAGGTGTGGGAGAGGGGGATGGAGAGAGATTGGACAAAGGGCATAAAGAATAATTACAATTTGGGCCGGCCCCGTGGCGCACTCGGGAGTGTGCGGCAGGTTCGGATCCTATATAGGGATGGCCGGTGCGCTCACTGGCTGAGCGCGGTGTGGGCAACACCGACAGTATGTGTTGAAAACTTTTGGAATGGTTCATAGCACTAAACCTGTCACATGCTCCTAGGACTCTATTTTAAAGAAATAATCAGAGATTCAAAAAAAAGATGTGAGCAAGGATGTTTAGGTCCACATTATTTTTAGTACCAAACATGTAAACATCCTAAATATTCAAAAATTATGGTCCATGGAATGACTAAATATGATACAGTAAGAAATTGTTTTCAAGTAATATTTTATAAAATTGGGAAATATTCATTATATATTGTGAAAAGGAGGATACAAAATTTCAAATGAAGTATGATTCAAATGTTCTAAATAAGATGAACAGAAAGAAACTATTTTTAAAACCTTAGTATCTCAGGATTTTAATTCTCAAAATATTCATTATATATTGTGAAAAGGAGGATACAAAATTTCAAATGAAGTATGATTCAAATGTTGTAAATAAGATGAACAGAAAGAAACTATTTTTAAAACCTTAGTATCTCAGGATTTTAATTCTCTTCCTATCTGTCTCTGTTGTTCACACTTTTAGTAATGAGCAAGATAATAGCTAGTGTTTATGAAGCTGTATATTTTATACATTTTCTCAATTAGTCCTCACAATGATCCTATGACATAGCAACTACTACAATACTCCTTTTACATATAAGAGATATTGGTAACACATCCAAAAATCATATAGCTAAAACATGACTGGACTAGAATTTGAACTTAGGTCTGTCTGAGAAGCGTACACTTTCTAGTATTTTTATAATCAGAAAAATTAATGAATGTTTTTGATGCTGTATGATACAAAGTGTTGTTTGGCATTGTTTGGGTTACTTGTGAATAGGTAGATCGAAGTAAATATATATATTCTACCCTACATCAAATAGACTAGGTCAGAACAAGTGATGCTAATAAGCCAGACACCAAAACATGAGTCTGGATAAAAATGGTTCAGCTAGGATTTGTGATGACTTACCAATGTGCTGGGTCAGGGCCAAAAGGCTCAGGGAAAGCCACAAGACATTTAATAGACTTGAAGATTTGAGGTACAAAACTGAAGGCTCATGAGATTGTCTGGTAGGAAAGACGTGAGTGAAAATAGCCTTACTGGGGTCAGTGTGGAGACACGGGAAATAGCTTGAAAGGAGGGTCAGAAACACAGGCTCTGGATTTAGTCCTAGCTCACTGGCCCTCTCTTGAATGTCCACAGGCAAGTTAATTATCTTCTCTGCCTATCAGTTTTTTCATCTGTAGAATGGAAATAGTCACACCATGTCTTAGTTTGTTCAAGTTGCTGTTACAAAATATCATTGACTGGGTAGCTAATAAACTGCATTTATTTCTCACGGTGCTGGAAACTGGAAAGTCCAAGATCAAGGCACCAGCAGATCTGATGTCTAGTGAGGGCCCATTTCCTGATTCATAGACAAAGTTTTCTCTCTGAGTCCTCACTTGGTGGAAGAGACAAACAAGCTCCCTCAGGCCTCTTTTATAAGGACACTATTCACGAGGGCTCTGTTTTCATGACATAATCACCTCCCAAAAGGCCCCACCACCTCCTAACACCATCACCTTAAGAGTTAGGATGACAACATGTGAGCTTGGGGTGGACACAAACATTCAGACCATAGCACACCTTGTAGGGTTTTTTTGAGGTTTGAATGATATAATATTTGTAGTGCATTTAGCATTGTGCCTGACTCATAAGATATTAAAACCACCTAAAACTACTTGAAATTGATTTATTTCCCTATCTCAACTTGTTTTATGAGTTGTCTTGAAGGATGTAAGCTGAGCATGCACAGAGAAATAAACCTTGCCCTCCGGATGACTTCAAGCACCACAGGAACCAAAAATCTCCAGTCTCTGTGGAACACAAAAGCCAGAAGTTGAACCACTGAGATTTCTAGGAAGTGAGAGGTTCTTCAACAGAGAAGATCCAGCACTTGGAAGTTTTATCATCATAGATGGCCTGACTCCAAGCTAGCCAATCCACTTACACCCTATCATATGGCCTGGTTCCGAGCTAGCCAATCAGTTTTGCCTCATTATCATACATGGCCTGGTTCCAAGCTAGCCAATCAATTTTGCCAAGTAACCCTTAAGACCTGTCCAGCCCTTGGATGGGGACATAGATAAGAGAATGCCCTGCCTTTTGTCTCCTTGTTGGTTGACCTCTCAAAATACAGCCTTTTCTTTTCCCCCAAACCGGTGCCATAGCATTGGCTTCTGTGCCCATCAGGCAGTAAGCCCTTGCCAGTAACAATATCAACTAATTTTAGCTATAATAATTATTCCTCTTAATTTCATTGTGCTAATTATCAATCATAAAGCATGATCATTCAACTTCTAGCTATATTTATTTCATCTTTCTTTTAAGGGGCTAATAAATGGCAGTGTGATGGTCAGGGGTAAAGCCCTGATATGAAGTACTTGAAGATTTCTGCAGTGTAAATATTCCAACAGTGGCTGATTTCAAGCTATCAAAGTTTTAACAACTGGTTCTAAAAATTCCCAAATATTTAATAAATCCGCTCTCAGAGAATGATGCACTAGCCTCAGATGGCCTTGGACCTACCACATTACTAACTCTGCCAAGCTTCACCCCTACCAAATATTCATGACCAATACTGGCTACATAATTTGCTGGCCCCAATTAAAATAAAATAGGCACCCCTCGTTCAGAAGCTACTAAGAATTTAGGGCCTGGCTGTCTAGTTCAGTTGGTTAGAGAACAGTGTTGTAACATCACAGTCAAGGGTTCAAATCCTCCTACAGGTCAGCCACCAAAACTACTAACGATTTTCAGAATTCTAGAATTTTAAGAATTCTGAGAAACTACTAAGAATTTTAAGATGGTGACAGCAGAGCATGACACCAAATGCAGGACCTCTCAGCATGGAACCTATGCAAGTGCCCAGGTTGCATACCCATGGAGCTGACCTTGTTTACGACTTTTCTGATGTCCTAATTCAGCTGTCTTCAAACCACTGAGACTTTCAAGAGCTATGGGCTGTAGATAGTTCTAATGGACTCCACTTCTTCAGGCTCAGATAATGTGTCTAGTTAAAGGAAATGCCCAACAGTGACCAAGATGGTCAAGTTTTCTCCCTCAACAAAGAAATAAAATTATATTGCTTACAAGCTTCCCATAATGCATTTCATTTGCCACTGTGCCCAAGCAAACGATCTGTTATTAAACTGTTGGACCTTTTACAACCAAAGCCAGCTGAACTTCAATAACTCCAGAATAGAGAATGGAAAAAGCTCCCAAACATTTTTTAGCAATATATTGGTTTGAGTCAATCAATTAAAAAAGAATATAATTTGCATATAGCCAAAAGTTTGGCAGTGACTTTAGGCTTTTACAACTCAAAAGAAAAAAGAAAAAAAAAGGAGAGATAAGGAAGGTAGTAAAGAAATGGGAAATGGAAGATATGCTAGATTTTATGATTCTATGGAAAACTAATTAGCAATTATTGGGTCTACATAGTTATTTCTTTATACAGATATTTCCTTCCCATTTGCTACTATACCCTCTAAATATCATGTCAAAAAATTTGAAACAGTTTATTAAATAAATAAATGTGTTTGTGTGCATAGATATATAGACCAATAAGACACAGATAAGTAAGTAAATAAATCTTGGAAACAGGGGCATAAGGTAATGAAAATAAAGGGAAGCCAGAATTTAATTCAATGTGTGTAATACATCTCATCAGACTCTGTACACTTGCTAGTAATAGGCTATGAATTTGGCTTCAGCAGCCTAGCAGCCAGTACAAAAGAGGAAGCCTGATCAGGGAAAACTAATCAATGCCATGAAGGACTTTGCAGTCAGAAAAACCTGCACTTGAATTCCAGCTCTAACCAGCTGTGAGGCCTTGAGTACAAGTCATTGAACTTGCCAAGCCTCCCGTCTGTAAAACAGGAATGATGACATCTAAGTCACAGAGTTGTGAACTACACAAGTCAACTCTCCAGGAGAACACCTGGCATCAGCAAATGTTTAAGAAGAGGAATCAGTTAAATGGCTCACACAATCCATAGAACAAAAAAGAAAACCAGTTGCTCAGGACCAGCTAGCTACCAAACAGCTAACCCGCAAACACCAGCAGAACTTCAGTGAATCTCAAATAAAGAGAAGATAAAAATCCTACACACTTTCTTTAGCCACACACGTTTTGAATCAATTATTGTAAAAAAAATAAAATAATTTACGCATGGCCAGAAGTTTGGCAGGGTTTCAATCTTCAACAGAGCATTTGGGTTTGGTTGTGTGTGTGTGTGTGTGTGTGTGTGAGTGTGCGCGCGAGTGTGTGTGTTTGCTATTGTTTTAATTTAGTAGTCCCTTGCCTAAAAGTAATTCATCTCATCACAGATTTGCCCAGGTGGCTCCAACACTGACCTTCCTTTTCCTATTTTCTTCAGATATAAACTGGACTTCCTGGCTGTGCGTTCCTCTCCCCTCCTTCCCATACATCAATGGAAACTGTAGATTTCTCTGGTGGAGAAGGCAGGTGGTTCTATTAGATCAGATTAACATAATTTTAATGGATCAACCAGTGACAAGTGCTGAGCTCACTAACTGGGTGGCAGATTTCCAGAGCCCTTCCCAGGAGGATTCTAGATTTTATGCACACCCAGCCCCAGCTAGCTCAGCCACCTCTGTCAGCTCCAGATCTACTGGGACTCCAGTCAGCCAGCACATGTGTCTCATTCTCCCTTTGAAAGCCCCAGTTGCTGAGCCGTGATGATTTTTCCACACCTTACCCTGGACACAAAGCCAAAGTATTTGAAATCCTTGGAGCTCATTAAAATAGATGTGCAACTGTGGTCTGCTAACTCTGTTCCCCAGTACCCACAGCTGTGGTTCCTCACACCCCTTTGTCCCCCAAAACTCACACACAACTAGATCCCATTAATAAGGGCACACCTAGCAGTCCTTGGTGGTCTGTAAACACTAAGGTCATGTTCAATTCCCACTTGTGCCTGGTTCACCTGCAGGAGAGCAATAACCCTTGCTGCCTCCCACGTTAGCATCCCTCTGAGGCCATAAAAGACATTGACTAGAGGCCAACTCACACTTTCCCACAGGGGCCAAAATTGCCATATTTCTCAGAAAGCTGTATTATTTTTATCCAAAACTGATTTTAAATGCTCCAAAAAAGAAACTTAAAAGACGATCGGAAAATAAGTAAAAAAACAACCAAATGTCCTTTACTTGGTAACTTAGTACTACTTGCAGAAGAGATACATTATGGGAGGGCAAAAATCTCTGGAGTTCAGAAGACAGCCGCATGAAAGAAAGGCATAAAAAGTTAGAAAACATTGGGTGAAGCCTATGTAGCCAACCTTCTAACAAAGAAGCACATCAGTCAACTGCAAGATCTGAACTCTCGCCAAACACTGCTTATGATTAGACAGGGAGAACAGCATCAGGCTTAAGATCTTGAGTTTTGGAATCAAGTCAATTTGGAGATCATTTTCTGGGCTCTTATTGTGGGTTGTTCACCTGGCTTTTCCACATATTAGCTACATGACAACTTATATACTTCAGTCTCATCTGTGAAATGGAGATAATTACATCTTTTCTGTAGATAGCGCTGCTGTGAATTTAAATAGTTTAACTTATTAATGTGTGTGGACTAGGTAAGACAACACATATTTATAAGTGCCTATTATGGTATAGACAGTTTTATAGGAAATAGTCACTGCTCTCAAAGAGCACAGAGTCTAATGAAGAAGAAAAGGGCAAACATCTAATTGTAATAAATATAATGTAATACCTGACCTACCTGAGGTTGGACAGGCTGCTCAGAACAAGGGACATTCTCCTTGGGGAGCCAAGACCTCTTCTCTTCAGCATTATGTCCTACAGGAGAGGTCCTTGAGCATTATAGGGCACAATAATCAGTCTGATTTCCAATTTTGTGTTCCATGTGAGAAGATTCCAAATACAGTTGGCCACTTTCTGTGACCCCGTTGGACCCAGTGAAACTAGTCATACCTGTGCCCTTTTCAAAACCTGGAAGACTAGCATAAAATAGTTCCTCCCTCAAAAGACTTTTGCCCCTTCATTTATCTTCTTGAGGACTTTTGAGTCCACCCCACATTACAGAGTCCTTCAGCTGCACAGAAAGTCTTCCATCAGAATATTCCCATAAGGAGGGAAATGTCAAAATCAATTTTCTTAAGAAGAAACAAAAATGACTTTTTTTCCTAGAATTGTCTTTAGAGCAAAACTTATGAGAGTAGAAACATGTCCTAAGGGATAAGATGGAAGTTTCCTTTGAAGGGTCATTTTAATCTGGACTGGGGAAAGCCCTGGAGAGGTCAGTACAAGTTACTCCACTGGCCCCCCCGAGGGCAGACTAGATGTCTGAATCTTTCTGCATTTCCGATAGCTACAATTCTCTTGCAGCGTGCTGGTTGCATCTCACGGCTAGTGGGTTGGTAAGGTGTTTTACACAGGAAAACTGAAATAGCTGGAGTCACAGACAGAGGCTGGCACAACGTACTGCAATAGCTACAATTCTCTTGCAGCGTGCTGGTTGCATCTCACGGCTAGTGGGTTGGTAAGCTGTTTTACACAGGAAAACTGAAATAGCTGGAGTCACAGACAGAGGCTGGCACAACGTACTGCAGACAGCTCAGCAATGGGTGAGGTACGCCTAGATGCCAAAGACATTTGGAGAAGATGCAAGCCCTGTGAAGCTGTCTGGAGCATCATCCTACAAGGAATGCTAAAATCTTACTGAAATAGATCTGAAGGTATGGCCCAGTTTAACACAGATCCCTACACAGAATTCATTACAGAACAGTCAGAATATAAACTGGTCCCTTTTCCACAAAAGAAGACAAAGTTCAGAAGTAAAAATTAGAAAGAATTTTCCCCCATCTGTCCCTGCTGCACTAAATAAGAGTTGAACAGAATTTAAAGATTGTCAGCTTGAAGGGATGCCAAATTTCTAATTTTCCCCTGACCCCTTACCTTCCCACCCCCATCCCGGTGGCCCAGAAGTACAGATAAGTAGTACTGAGTCCCAGGACATAGTGCACCATGGGGATAGTTCAGGCGAACCATCAGGTCTGACAAACAGGAGCGATCCCGACAGTGGGCAGAGCCCAGCAATGGGAAACCAGGACCCACTACAGCTGAAGCCCTGGCAGCCAGGCCAGTAGCACCTGGGAGGGCAGTCAGGGCTCAGATTTAGGGACATCGGCAAGGACAAAGCAAGGCAAGTCCCAGTCAGAAGGGGTGATGGCAGTGGTGGCTCCAGAATTTCACTACGGGAAGAATTTAGAGGCAGCAACTTAGTTGAGGGAGGACTACAGAAGCTGTATTTGTATAGCATGCTACATAGGATTGAGAAAATGTCAATTATACATATCATATCCAAAAAATGGAGGTGCTTTGGAGACTTGGGAGGAGAACTAAAGCCTCTCAAAACGTACACTGCAGGCCACCCCAACACTGCAGAACCAAAAAGTTTCCTGGATTCAAAAGTCTCTGAGGTCATCCCCAAGTAGAATTAGAGGCCAGGACCTAGTGGGGGGGGGGGA